>NW_020884899.1:10735092-11006718 GCF_003945725.1 Corapipo altera | reverse complement strand
AGAGAAGAGAAGAGAAAGAGAAGAGAAAAATCAACAGTTGATAAAAGAAGAAAAAAACAAATTATTAAACAAAAGAGAAGTACAAACAAGAAGGCAAGAATACAAGAGGAAAGAATAAACAACATCAGAGCAGGAGCAGGGAGAGGGAGATGGTGGAAATATCTGGGATTTAGTGCCAAAAGAGAAAAGCTGCATTCTCCTCCAACCTCCAACTTATCTTCTTTCTTTTATTCTCTTTCCATGCCTGGTTCTCTTTTGGGATGAGTGGAATTTCCACGTCCAGCAAGCCCCAAGTTCGGCATTTTGTGTCTTATGGCATGTGTGCTGAATATCTACAGGGGCAAAGTTATACAAAGTAAATAAAAAAGTGGATCTTGCTTAGACTCCCTTTCATGCAATGCAAGAACCATCCCTTAGATGGAACTATTGCAAAATTAAACAACCTTACAACCACGACCAGTAAATAATGAGTAATGTGCTTGTATATGCAAAGCTTTTATGCCAACCAGTCCAGGAACGTGAGGATAGCTCATCACGAAAAGACCCCATTTATCAGAAGGTTTTCACACAGCTTAGCATCTTTAGGGCCATTACTCACCTCCTACACCTAAAGTAAGTGCCAGCTCCCAACCTAGAGACTAACACATATCCCATTTATCTGCTGGAAGACACCCAAGCTGCTTCACTCTGTCTAAAGATACAGGACTCAATGCCTGAATTTCTTCAAGTTGACAGAAACATGTGATTTCACAGCAACAGATACAAAGACACAAATCTGGGAAAATGAGACAAAAATCAAGTCCTACCAGACATTTTGAAAGCCAAAGGAGTCTGACACAAGGGTACTAGACTCAGCAATATTTTGCCAAATGTATCCAAGATGTCTAAGTCGGTTCTGTGCTACAGGGCTGGATGTGACATGTTATCATCATCCAACCCATGGTGTTGGGAGGTAGAGGCTGGGCTCTGGGGTAGAGATCTCTCCCACATATTCTTATCATGCAGAGACTCTCCAAAGGAAAAAATATTGATTAGAAGCTGGTTTACTTTCCAGACTGTTCTCCCTTGAGGGTCCCCTGTGCTTCCCAAGCTCCAAAACAAGTGACATGGTAGATCCAAGCACCCTGGTCTGCTTAGCAAGGAGCAGCACTGTCACATCACTTCACTCTGTTCCTTGCCCAAACAATGTGCTCCCACCATAGCTTCCACACCCACACTCCTCCCTAAGACTTCTACCTGGTAAAGGACCATCAGGAGGCAGTGCAGAAGGCAGCAGGGGCTCACATAAACAGGCCCAACATGGGTCAGGATGTATTTATGTGCTGAGGGTTAGTAATGCTCAGGGGAATGCAGCCCCAGGAGTGCTACACATTGAGTACATGCCCTATAAATCATTCTTAAGGTGACAACCCAACTCACTTTTGCTGCTTATACATGCTTATAAGGCACAGCAAGAAATGAGCACAGAAGTTCTCCTTATTTGTGTTCTGCCAGTGTTTTTCAACCCTCATCTGGAGGAATATCTCTGTGCAAAAATTTGCAACTTAGGCTTTTCCGTGCCCACTTGGTGGTCAGCCTTTCTGCCTATACTTCCCTCAGAGTGACAATTATGGTTTTGCTACTCATTACATGGACACTTGTCCCAATAAAAACAAAACAGAGTCATGAAGGAATTTCATATGGATTCTCTCTACATCTCATTGTCCAGTTTCAAGCTGTGCCTCAGAAATATTTACATACAGGAGGTGTGAAAAGTTGCTTCAAAACAAGAAAGAAGGGGAATGGTTGTTATATGTCTAATCTAAGAAACCAAGGAAACAAGAACATACAACAGAACAGAGAAAGGAAAAACGAGAATTGGATTCCAGTTCTGAGGAAAGCCAATAACAAAGTAACTGCCTTCTAAAAAAACTAATAAATGTTATGGGATCTCTCCTTCACCATTTCAGATCCATGATTATATGAAAGGGAATAAAGGAAAATGTCTTCACTGTTAACCACAACAAAATGAAATGCACTGGAAACTCCTAGACAGTAAACGGTCTAGTTAAACTATACAGATAGGGTGAATTTTGAGGAACAAAACCCTCTAGACATCTTTAGGAGAAAGAACAATCTAATATATGTAAAACATAAAACTTTTTCAAATATAGGGTGGAAAAAGTATGTTCTAGTGGTTTGAGTTACTGGCATCAAATCCCACAACTAAGTGATCATAATGTCCTTCAGAAACTTTATTGTGAAGAACCCTCAAGCGTTTCAGACAGTGCTGTGACTCCACAAGCCCGTGCTTCACCACGGAACAGTCTGATCCCTGCGCTGACACTGCAAGAGTGCAAATCCCAGATGGAAAATTAATCTCACAATGTAGCCAGATTGAGTTTCCAATTCTCCAGTGCATAACTTGAAGGTTGTTCTGCTCAGCTACTGAAGAGACGAGGGCAGTGAGACTGTAACTCATTTGACATCCCAAACATCGTTTAAGCAAGACACGCTCTGAAAAGGACCTTCTTGGCTACTGACAGTTACAAAAGATCCATGGTATCCTCCTTTGTACTCATCCTGCCTATAAAATATTGCTATCACACTTTTCCCTGCTTAAATGGCCTGGACAGAAGGGGAGTCCAAGGTCTGAATGACTTCAGCCATGTCTCTTGAGTACGTGGGTAAAATCTGTCCTTAAAATAGAAAGGAGAAGGATCACAGTACATTTTAAAGAAAGTAACTATCTACTATAAAGACACATTTATGGTTTCCTCATATTTATGGTTTTCTTCAAGAAAAGACAAGGTCAGCAAGCTGGAAAATCTGTAAATTGTGATATTATTAAACTGCTACAAGCTTTTTCTTCTTGAAAAAAAATCAACTAATTGTACATCTCCTTAGACAAACTCCACTGTGGTCATTTCATGGTTTGTTACAAAAATACATTGCAGCAGAACCTGAACTATTCCAGGCAGCATTTTTTCTCCTGCTTGCCAGGTCTTAGGCTTACTGACAGAAGAGAAGAATACCACTGGTTTAGTAAGAGTCTCAACTTCTGCAGATTAACAAAACACTACATGTTATTCTTTGCCAACATCAGTTGATGTGAGTTTTTAAAAAGCTAAAAGACATGACAATGTGTTAATCCCATAGATAGAGCAGATTATATTGATGTACACGTGGTTGTTTCTAATACAGTAATTGGAGTGTGTCTGCAAGATCCAGAACTCAGGTGAAGTTCTGTGCCAGTGCACAAAGCACCTTCAGCACAGAGATTAAACAGATTTCTTTCATCATGTTGCCCTTTGGGAGGTCTTCATTACCTTTTAGTCCATCCTTGTAAATGTGTGAAATAGGCAATAAAACCTTTATCACCACTTTCAGCCAGAATTAATAACCAGGTAAGTCAAACTGATGTCCCGACACACAGAGCTCTGTCTCCTTCTGCCAATGCCCACATGAAAGGCCATGTTTGATTTCATTTTAATTAAACCACCTACTTTCAGAAAAATAATATGGCCCCATCTCTAAGCACTGGATTTCTGAGTGTGCTACCTCCTGTGTTTGAACAAATACTCAGCTAATGTAAATGGGCAGTCCTGTTATAGCCAACACATTACACTGACCCACTGCAGCTGCCTTTCCTCGTCATTAAACAGTTACTGAGAAATTCCAAATCTGAACATTTGTGTACTGGATGACATTTAAAATTCAGGCATGCTGGGTTTCCACAAAAGCATACCACTTAACAAAAGACAACACCTTTATCTCATTACATAGCATCCACAACTTGTGGCATCCACAACTTGTTCCTGAAGGTGTAATAACAAAAACCAATTGCAAGAGCTCTAATCACTCTTATCATTTCAAGATGTGTCATCTCCAGTGAACTGTGTCAGATTCCTGTTTGGGCTCTAATCCAGTAAAGTATTTCAGCACATGGGCAGTCCTGCTTATCTTCAGCTGAGCTTCTTGCCTAAAGTCAGATAAGGTACCTGAGTGCTTGACTGGATCAGGGCACTGGAGTAAACTGGTGTCACTCCTCTGAAATCCTGGAGCAATGCTGATTTACATTAACTGAGAATTCTGCATTAGGATTATGGACTAAGATCATCTGTCATTTCAGTAGCTATATGACCTGCTGTGACAAACTTTGACATTTTCTTAGACAAGTTTTTACCTGTAATAATTTCAAGTGATATAAACCGACCACAAATCATGTGCTGTGATAATGAAGTAAATGCTACTGTACAGCATGTACTGATCTGATCATACATCAAATGTATGACAACATATAGCACTAGACATTGCACTCCACCAAGAACATTTCACAGCAACAAAATTATTTCTCTCCACTCCAATATAAAAGGCAGCCAGCAGGATGATATCAAATGGTGGCAGCTCTGCTTCTCATAAAAGGACCTTGGGGACTGCAAGGAGATTTGTGTATCTGCACTTCAGCAGCACAGCAATGTGGAAATGTTAAAGTTAGTAAAGCAAACAGACCTCAAATGAGAAGGGCAACAGATGTCAACCAGTATCACATGTCAGTAAACAGCAACAAGACAGAGGGTACTTTTCTAAGCACTTTTGTGAAAGCATCGTGTGATCAGCTGCAGCCACATCTCAGCTGTGTGACTCTAAGTGGTGGTGCTTGTATGTGTGATTTAACTCCCACCAAGAGAGGATCTCCAACCACATGGAAATACTGTCCACTGGAGTCAGCTGAAAGAAAGTAGAAAGGTTTCTATATATTTACTGTGGTTTGAAAAGTGAAAAAAAAAAAAGTCACATTCTCAAACTGATTGAAAGCTCACCCTGTGCTTGCCAGAGACAAACCAGCATTTATATTTCTCAGCTTTAATGCAGAAGGATCAACCATAGGGCAAAAGAGTAGTTGTGATTCATCTGCTTTTTACCCTCACTGCAAAGACTTCTGACAGTAAGGCCAAAATATGCTAACTAAAAAGGCACTCTTTGTACCATAAACTCTAGGCCACAAGGAACTGGCCAGTGGCCATCAAATCACTGCCTTTTCATTTTTCTCCCTCATCTATATTTCTCTAAAGATTTCTGGTAAGAAGGCAGCTGACTCTATACAAAAGCCAGAGGCATTGCCAGTATCTTAGTGGTTTCATGCATGCCATACTGAATCAAACTTTATTACACAGGGAAAAAAAACCCACTTTCAATTAAGGAAAGACATATTTCAGTGTCAAAACACCAAGGAAAGAGGTAAAGGGATGGAGTTCTGATACTGCCGAGTCACTGCCTTGAGTCAGGCCCGGTGAGCTGTAAATGTTCTCCAGGGCCATCCAACATCTTACAGGGAAAACAGTTTGGTTCTTGAAATCACTTAGATGAAGAGGCCATACCAGAAAACACACTACTTAGGAAAGCAAGAGCTTTTTTGGGTTTTTTTAAGGTTTTTTTTTTTTGTTTTCTTTTGGTTTTTTCCCCCAAATCACTCCACTTTTATCTTCACTAAACCTTGGGCTCAAACTCTACATGCTCAGATTTGGAGTTTTTGAAGAAAAGCAAGGGAAGATCACAGCAACTTAGGACACTCCTCGTGTACACCATGGTTCCTAAGAACAACCATCTCCTTCCTCTGCCTTTCATAACTCTTCTGATTAAGGGAACAGGAGAAAAAAACCCATCCCAACATGGCAGGAAGGCCTTTACTAAAAGGTGCATTAATTGGGGAAGGCAAGCCAACGAAATGATTAATTTGCTGTTCTCCTTCAATATTATGTTTACACAAGTTGATTACAGCACTTAATTACTAATTCACCCGGCTCAAAAACAAGAGTGCTTTAAATTTTTAATGAGATGAGGGAAGGCAACATTCCCTAACTCAACAGGGAGAAGTCATTTTACTTCCTCTTTTGATTTCCCATGTTATTACCATTTCTAAGGAAAAAACTATCCCCTCCCTGATCTTTTACTCGGTTCTTCCTTTTGAAAATATGGAAATCAACAAGAGGCTTGTATTAATTTCAAGCCATGACCTGACAGGTAATGCTTTGGAAGAGGAATAGAGGATCAGATCATCAACTGAAGTACATCCACTGAAATAAATGGAACAAAATTACGCCAGAAACTGCCTGATTCAGAAATGGAAAAGGCCTAATCCTCTCCAGTTCTGTCAGCAGAAGTGTTGAATATGTCCCAATACTATTTATGGGTGTTCTTATGAAATGCTGTCTATTCCCCATTGCCAGTTGGTCCATTACCAAGGTTGTGGAGTAACTGTAGTGCTGAGGAACTTCTTTACATTCATAACAGTCTGTAACATTTTAATTGTTAAAAGGCGAATAAGTTGTGTATCAGATGTTCTTCCTGGCTGATCTTTATAAAACCTGTGTTATCTGTGGGGTTGGTTATTTGATTTTATGCTTTACCACCCAACAACATCCCAAGACAACTGAGAGGAGATGTCCATTAAATTAAGCAAAACCCCGCAGTGCACAAACAAAACTCTTCTGAGCTCCTTTAGTGGAGTTGCAAGTGAATCATGTCCCCTGCATCACCGTAACTTCAATCCCCAAGGGGTACTTCACCTGCTCAACTGCTACTGCTGCTAAATAATTCAGCTAATCCACATTAGATAATTACCTAACACTTCTTTCTATAGAATCCAGCTCATTTTTAGATACCTCCAATCTGCTTGATAAAAATAATTAAAATGCTTTTTCCTGTCCTTTTGCAGAGTATACCAGCAACTTGCACAACAACTAAAACTAACAAAGAAAAGACTAAACCTCTCTTAAAAGTCAATTTGTACCTGAAAAATCTTGTAATCATGAAGACTCTCAATTCTAGCTCAATGTTTGACACGAAAAATGATTACAGAAAGCTGATTACAGGGAGGTACTGACAATATGCATTATAGACAAATCAGAGTTTCTTCTCTCCCATACTGGCCAGTAACAATGTCCCACATGAATGCAGAATACCCAAAATAAATCTGGTAATCTGGTTTCATACAGGTAATTTTATTAATTGCTTTAATATGCAATTAAGGAATAGTCAGTGGGCTGCAGGATTTTATAAGGCAATAATCCTGTTCCCTTGTGTACAGCTTTGTCCCAAAGAGTGGGCTATTCAAAAAAAAAAAAGAGCTGGATAACTGCCAAGTCAAACAGCACCTTCTTCCCATTTTCAATTACGAACGAGTGAGGCAGAGTAACGAGGATATACTGGAAACTTTGACATTTATTTATTGAACATTTTCTCTGAGAAGGAATTGCTGGCTTGCTAAACCGGAAACTATATTTTTACTATAGAAACAATCCCATAGAAAACCAGGATCCTGCTGCTCAGCATGAAAGGAATGGCCAGAACCAATAAACTGACCTATCTAAGCAGCAATGTGAGGTTAGTTCATTCAATGCAGCGTATTTCAAAAATCCAAATCCCCAAAATAGAGTCTGTATTTCAAAAATCTTTCTGTCATAGGATTTTACACAGCACTGTCTGCTGGGACACAACCAGGCTGTGTTAGAGCTCATCAGCACCACAAAACCACTCACAGAAAAAGGGTGTAGCATTTGGACAAATTAAAAGATGAACCAAGAAGAAATTCAGTTTATTTTCTCCTCTTTCCAGAGTTTCTAGAAACTAAATAATGGAGAGATGAAATGGGGAAGAACTCACCACACTGCATGTTCTTTTTTCTTTTTGGATAGACCAATTGTTTTACCACAGAGGAGAAAAATGCAGGGAGAGTAAATGAAGAGGAAAATAGGGAAGTCAACATTCTTTGAAGCAACAACATATGGTGACCAGGCCTGAGAGATGGAGGTTATAAATCTTCCCTTGATAGAATTACCTAAAGATGAAATTGCAGCTTCAAGGGGCTTGAACTTTTAAATCCACACTAGGAGCTTGCAAATTAACTTGTATGGTTACAAATTTTGCAATGACCTTCATTTCCAATGCTTCTTTGTAAAGGCTCAGCACACTGCGAATTTTGATAGTAATACAGATGTGGTCAGCAGAAAGCACGAAAACCTTTACCCAAATCACTCAAAATATGAAGAAAAATATATGAAAATTAAGAATTAGAATAAAATCCTGCACCCTGAGAACAGTTGCTGCTGTGGTATGGAAAGGGAAAAGAGATGGAAGGTACATCAGTGCTTGTGTCTTTGTGAGAATAAACTTATTCAGGGATATCAAAGGAAGAGCTCTTTAGTGTTCCAGTCAATATGAGCAGGTCAGCTCATGGTGCACATTTCATCCCCAAAGCATCAGGTTCAGCATCACTAGTGGGACTCACTGCTTGTTCAGCAGCCAGTCCTTCAGTCAGCAGAGCATGGTAGACCTGGACTAAGATTATCAGAAGTGATTTTGAGGGATCCTGGCATTGGGTGCTACTTCCAAGCTGTCCTAAAAAGGCTTGAGTTTTAGAAAATGGAGAACAGCCAACCCATAAAAACCAGAGAGCTTTTAAGCATTTTGATCTTGACATTGAGTGGAAATGTCCAAAAATCATTCTGAGAAATGTGACCAGTGACTGGGAAAGCTACAGTAAAAAAACCCCTTCAAAAAACCATACACATGAGGAGAGAGGTTACTGAAAAAAACCCACGATTTTCTCCTTTACTATTAGACTGAGCAAACAAAGAGCTTTGAAAAGGACAGTAATTAAGCACAAACCATCTATTAGAGGAGAGGTAATAAACTCTATTATTTGCAAAGTCTACAACAATGCTGAATGTTTGCAGCAGCACCTCTAAGAAAGGGTTGTTTTGGAACATGTGTTACAAAGATAAATGTAAGAGATGTTATTGAACTGTGATGTTATTGAACTGTGATGCTAGATATGCATTTACACTCCCATGTCCCTAAAATACATTCATTCCATTTCTCTTTTCTTTATCCCATGTAGCTAAATTCTTTTTAAAATGTTTTTACATAATCTAACATATTGCAATTTAAAAGTCTGCAACATAGTTGGTTCAAAGGATTCAGTTTCACTGAAAAAGACATCTGAAGGGGTGTGTGACGAACACTGACATATATTAATGTATGTATAAAATATATGTATCTGTTCTGACATTATTGGATATGCTTCTGAAATATTTTTGTATATAAGAGCAAGGTAAAAACTAAAAGTAAGTGAATACACCAAAAATATATACGAACATATCACAGAAAACTTCACAGCATTAGGTTTTTCTAATGTTGATTAAAACAGACTTGATAAAATCAGTTTTGAGATGTTCAGTTATTGCATTGTAATGAAAAACATGGCAGACTCGGAATGAAATATGTATTTGAAGGCAAAAGATTAACAGAAGAGTAAGAAATAAATATAAAGTCCTGTCACCAAAAGTTGCTACTGAAATTACATTTATCAAAACAAGTTCTTCTTACAAGCATTAGAACTATTATATACAGATATTATATATATATATATATTTGTTGCAATGGCATTCATTTTAATGGAAAAATTCTCAGGAAAGGAAACTGCTCTTCCTGCTAACCTATATAGCACTGTAGAATATTCCCATTTGGAGAAATGCCAAGCACAGCCCAGCTCATCAGCTTATGTTGAGCTGTTTATTGATTCCAGTGGAACTGCATCAATTTAACAAGGTCAAGAAGCTGAACTCCCTATTCAGAAAATATATCCAGAAAAGCTTTTGTGCAAAATTTCATCTACAAGTATCTGTGCCTGATGTTATATAAAGAAAAATGTATTAAATGCACAAGGGACCATCCCAATAAATAATTTTGTCCAACTGAATGCAGTGTGTTGTTTAATGTCCTCATGTAGCACGAAGAGAGAAGATGTCTCATACTAGTAGGATTGCCAGGTGGGAAAACAGGCATGATCTGGGGAAGTCAGACCCTTCCTCAGGTTTCTGTAAACCACTGCTGTTTATACAAATGCAGCTAAGTCATGCTTTGCCTGATCCACTGAAAATAAAAGTTTTACTGCTACTTTTGCAACTGCTAATGGATTGAAATAACATGAATAAACATGAAGTTCCATCCTCATTATTAACTCTGCATTCACTGTGGGCAAGACAAGAGCTATAGGTGTGTTATTTTTTACTGCATTAATAGTGCTATGTTGCTTCTTATGTTTAACATTCCTCAATATGAAGGAAGGAAAGTCAGACAAATATAACTGAGATGAAAGCATGACCTTCCTGCAGGATCAGAGCCTTGCTAAATTCCCTGTTTTGTCTGTAAAATTACATGGCCCAACTTCATAGACAGCAGTTTCCATGCATGTCTCTACAGTGAAAAGACAAATGAACACTCAATACACCTAAATGTGGAGTTAAACGGGGGGTGGAGAGAAGGCGATACTGGCTCTTGTCCAGCCACGTAGAAGGTACAATCTTTTCCACTTGGGTTGAAGTCTGTGTGTAGTGCCAAAAGTCAAGGTGTAAAACACATTAAAACTGAAGAAAAAAAAAAGTAAAATCAGGTATTTCATACCTGTATAGATGTAAAATCCCCAGAAGCACAAGCTCCAAGAATAGCAGCACCCACCAAAACAGACTCCACCTCTTTGGACAGGACAACAGGCTTCCCTGCACAGGAAAGAGTCAGGTCTGTTAGAGAGAACGCAGCAGGACTGCACCAGCAGCACCATAAATAATTAAAGCAAAAAAAGAAATCAAAAAGGGCTTGAAAACCATTATTCATTACTCCATTCAGAGCTACCTTCTGCTGTAGGTTAATGTAAATCACTCTGCTCTGTGGTTCCAGGCTCCAGGAAAAATGCAGGATTTAAATACAACGATTTCAGCAAATATTAATGCAGAACATAAAGGGTGCAAAAACCAACCCCCCCCCAGATCTTTGACACTGGCTATTTATCTCAGAAGGCTTGGTATAAACCTGTTACCCACACCCTCCAAACCCACGTGCCCATTAAAAGTTAACCTGGAGGGGAAAACAGGGCGGTGTCTTTTTTGTTTCTTTTGCAACAAACAAACAAAAGACTGTTTGTGTTTGGTTTTAAATATATAGCCAACAAAGCCAGTCTGGTTTTGCTGGAAGACATGAAAATATGAGTAGCAAACTTTCTCAAGCTATGTATGAAATAATAAGGGAAATCTTGCCTTCCAAATTGTGCAAGATACTCAAAAACAAAATTAAAACACTGGAAAAACAAACAAACAATATATATTATGAAGCAGAATTAAAAAATATTGTTTCATCACCCAGGGGTACTATCGTGAACATACTTTCCCTTTGGTTCACACAAAGTGTCTGAGACATGTTTCACCAATGTAAAAACAGGAAGAAAAATACTAATAAATAAAAACCGGCCTGTTTTATTAATTTTCCTGAAAAATCTAAACCAAGACTTTAAGTCTAAATACTTTTCTAGTTGCACTTCTGATGCTTATCCTCACTAAGCCGAAAAATTTAATATTCCTACAGTATTTGGCATGTGGCTAAATTTCCATTACTGAGATAATGTCACTGAGTGAATGACGATGCAAACACAGGGGCGGAAGGAGGGATTCCTTCTGAGAATAGTCTCCATAATATTACTCCCCAAAAAATGCTGCTCCTGAGAGCCAGCTGGAAGATTAGAAGGAGCTGGAATTTGGAGGAAGACCTAAAGTTAGCCATGAACAACTGCTAGAGAGGAAAAGGCAAATACATGTTCTGCAAAGTGAGGAATAAAATTATTAATATAAGCAGCAATTACTGACACAAAGTAAATTCTCCTTGCAACAGGCATCCAGTTACATTTCCAGTTACTTTTCCCTGTCACCTGAGCATTCCTCTAGTTCAGCTGGATCACAGCTCAGGACTTGGGTCAACCTGGAACAGCAAATCTAAAGCTCAAGCTCAAAGCTCCAGGGCTGTTTGTCAGGCGTCAGTGAGCAATTTTCAGCGTGCTCGAAAATTTACTGCCCATTTCCCGCATCATCAGAATGAATAGGAATTCTTACCGGGCAAACAAAAAGATCAAGATACTTTTTAAGTGGCCTGTGGAATTATCTATTGGATGTCTGCATGGCTGAGTCATGGGCATTTGCAGCTAACAATAATATATTCAGATTTTTTTCTTTTCGGGAAAGAATGGGGGATTGATCCTGGAATGTTAGTTATTTTATCTGATAGGCTCTAATGAGTTCAACATAACCAAGAGAATTTCAGTGAGATGAACTCTGACATCCCTTGTCAGTCACTGATTTTACAAATGGGGGAGAACTCCAGACTGCAAAAAGGCCTTTTTGTACTGAATTGTACTTGGCCATTAGTTACAGTCAAAGAACTTGTGATTACATTTTAATCAGAATACCTTTTCACAGATCTTTTCTTTTACACATCACAAACCAGCAGCACAACTCCACACGTAGCTGAAATTCACCTAAAACATCTGAGTTCTATAAGGCACAGGCTTGACAATATCATTTTTTCACTTTGACTACAATGTAATTAGTGAATTTTAGGTCAATAGGCATTTTGCTTTTTGCTTCTCCATTTCTGTTCTCCTCTCAGATAAAGCACGTTTTCATCTTCCTTCCTGCACCAAGGTTATGAAGTGTAATTTGATGTCAGGGCAAGACAGATCTCCAGACAAAATGCCCCAAAATTGAGCCTTAAACTTAATTCATGACAGCTCAACTGGTCTTAATTTGAAATATACCCAAAACACACATCATTCAATGTTTCTCTGAAGTCCTTTACACTAAATTTTGTTATTTTTTCCACATTTTTTGAAGTATATTCAACTGACTCGCAGGTATGCTAAGATGTCCAACACACACAGGCTGAAGGGGGACCAAAAATACCACATAGGCCTGAGATTGCAGTGAAACACAGATCCAGGAGCTTCCTTCTACCCATCAGGAATTCTACAAAACCAAAGACAACACTGTGCAGGAGCAAGAGTCCAGACATTGTCCCCTAAACCATATGAGAGATACAGACATGGAAGCAATAATGGATACAATGCCCAGCAAGAACAGGAAGTGTCACAAGTCAAATAGGATGAAGCTCATAAAGTAATATTTTATGACACGCTTTTTGGCCAAGCAGCAAAATACAGTTCTGTATAAAGAAAGTCTTTATTTTTCCAAAGACAAGGTACTTAGACACTTAAAATAAAAGCAGTTTACACTCCTTTCCCTGTACTTCCCCTAACTTACCAGTAATGTCAGCATGCATCTGCACAAAGAGAGGGTTCTTGCTCAGCCCACCACACAGAAACAGTGTGTTGATATCATGTCCTGCAGCCTGCATCGTTTCCAAAATATGTCTTGTTCCTAACTTCAGAAAGGGAGAGAAAAACAAGCCAGATGAGCACAGGAGAGCAGCCACGGGAACAGAACTATACTCATGTGCAAAGACATCCCCACCGAAACTTTCTATTTACTTTGTGTAACAGCATCTGAAAATCCCTCTCAGTGAAGAGGTTTCAATTCTGAAGCCAAATAGCAAAACAGAACAAAAAAAGAACAGCAAATTAAAAAAAAAATCTATGTTTTCTGTCATTTCAGCAAAAAAGAAAACCTGAAGAATTCTGCATTGGCTTAACTATTTGTCTTGGCCTTTGCCCTACACAAAATAAAATGTTCCGTTTCATGCCTGGATTAATTGAAACATCTCAAATGTAGGCATATTTTAAACTTTTCATTTACAGTCTCAATTCTGAGAAACTCAAATTAGAACAACCAAAGTGAATGCTTTGCCATTTTAAAAATATAGCTTTTCTCTTTTTGTTTGCTTTGCTTGCCTCCAGCTCCTCACTGAAGACAACCTTCTCCCTATTTCCCCTTTTCAGGAGTATTTCACATTTCTTTGACAAACTATTTGACCAAAAATAACTCCCAGCTCTTTATAATACCTTGGAAGTTAAGTTTGACTTGTCAAATTCAAGGCAAAGTGCTGCCCAGGCTGACTCTTTGTAGGTAGATTCCTCACAAAACACAACCTGGTCAGAGTTTTCATAAACTAATGTTTAAGTTTTCTTTATGTCATGCTGCAAGTTCATTACGATGTCTGCAGCTGCAATAAACTCATCTTCAAATAAAAGCCACTGAAAATGGAACAAGCAGAGTTCCATGAGATGGGAGATATCCACGATGAATAACCAGCACTATTCTGGACAGGCCTTCAAATATATTTTGATTTTTAGGGAAGCAGTTAAGAGGAACATGAGCAGCCACAACCCCAGCTGACTAAATCCATCGCTTCCCTATTGACACAGAGGGCTAATTTCCAAATCCACAATTTTAATTATGGAAAAATAAACTGCTCTAAAAGGAGTCTGTCTGCTCAGAACGGGCCACAATTACATCCCTGATCGTGTTCTCAGCCGTCCAACTGTTGCATTGCATCTTGCAGTGAATGGTTAAAAGGAGATTCTCTTTCACTACTTCTGAAATTCAAATTTATTAACAACTTCTCTCACAACATACACACGTCAAAGACCCTGAGAAAGAACATGCTGTGAAAATTATTTTGTGTTTACCTGCCTGGAAAATTGTATTCACACAGCAATTTAAATTAAAGCCAGACTTATTTCACCGTGGGTGGGGGGGAACTAATTTAATCCTGGATTGGAGAAAATGCAAATTGAGGGGCTTCAAATGCAAATTTTATATAAAAAGAAAAAAGCCTCTCCTGCTGAAAAGAAAACTACAGATTAACATTCTGTGGGCAGGCCTACACTTTGTACAAGATTTTTACTTGGGTTGAAAGTTTATCTTGCACCCATTGAAGGCAGCTAATGGTGCAGGATTACTACAACTGTTTCCTTCAATAAAAGTGAAGCTAAAATTGGGAGTGAAGGAGTATGGGAGGAAAATTAAATTTCCCAGGTGTCACATTGGCAATTAGTAAATATATCAAGTCAAAACCAACATTCTCTGTCTACTTTTTAGTTACTGTTTCAATAACGCTTCAGGAAAAATTAATTTCCTTGAACTTACAGTGAAAAGAAAACTACAGGATGGCCTTTTTACTTTATATCAGCCCAATCACGTATCAAAAAGATATGCAGCTGCTGAATTTAGTGTTCAACACAGTATTTGTGTTTTACAATAAAATCTGAGCTGTATCATACAATGAGATAATAGGTGACTTTCCCAGGATTTCCAGCAGAGAAGGTTTCCACTTCGTTAGCAGCATATAATCAGGGAGCACCTGTTCCAGACTGGGAAGTTCCTTTCAGGGGCAGTATCAGTCCCTGGCATTGTTCAACCTCTCCTAGGCATTCTTATTTCAATGGTGGGATTATGCTGAAGCATCAGGTATAACCAAGCTACTTTCATCTTAAAAAGGCTCAAAACTCACAACAATGAATTCCAGTCTGGGGTTAAGTTCCCCTTATTTGCTGACTAGGGAGGGTTAACACATAAAATGGACAATTCTCAGTAAATTCACAGCAGCCACCCACCCTCTCCATCCCAGATGGCTGACCCAGCCTAGCAAAGTTGTTGTTTAACCAGGAGAGGAGTTTGGAAGTTTTCCAACCGAATAGAGTTTTGTCAGGAAAACTCCCCAATTCATCAAACTGTTAATGTTTTGCAAAAAATGCCTCAAGTTCAGCAAACTTTAAAAAAATAAAAAAAATCACAGAAAGGATGTCAAAGGAATGTGGATTTTGGTCACCAAAAGGCCCCATGGAAAATACCCTGTGCCAGGTTTTCCAAACAACTTCTGTGACCCAGGTTTTCGCTTCAGAACAGAACTTCTTGTGAACTGGAAATCCTGGGTTCGATAGAAAATCAGGGCAGAAAGAAAAATATTCCAATAAAATTCCCCATTTGAGTGTTGGCAAACACCAGGGACATTTCAGAGCCTCCCTGCCTGCTCCATACATCCACCCAGCTGGGAGTGCCATGGGAACCAGCTGCTCTCCTTGGAGCAGGGACAAGAGGGGGAAGATCTGCTCTCTTGGGTCTGGGAGCTGTGAACTCAATCTCAGACCCTCCTGCTCACTGTGGCACAGAGCTCTGCCCCATCCACTAGACAAGCAGGGGAAATCCATGGATTTAGGAACAATCTGAAGCTAAGGCTTTCAGGGGAGCTCAGGGTCCTTTGTGCAATTGCCAAAGCTTTTTTCCCCCCCTCTCAGCTTCCCTCTAGGCAGCCCATGGTGTAACACTGCTCCATGGACTATCAGCTCCTTCCTCACATCTGCACCGGAGGAAAAAGCTCCATTTACAGAATTGCCTCAAGGAAAAGACGTTTTAGGGGAACATTTTCTGTCTGTCTATTCTCCCACAGTTGGGAATAGTCACCAACACGGATAAACAACATCTTGGTCCTTTAAGAAGTCCATTAAGTGAATTCATGTATTATTAGAAATCTGGTTAGCAGAAGGTAATGATCACTCTTCACAGCACATAAGACAACTCATTTCTTCTTTTATGCACTTAAAATGCCTTACAGCAATGGCTTGGATCGTGGCCAGGTAGATAAGGGCAAGTTCATCCAGACCCCGGGACAATGTCAGTCCAACAACCTGTGCAAAGATCAAAAAGAAAATGTACAAATCCAGCCAACATAAAACTCTATTATTTTCTATGGCTTCTTGTTGTAACAAGTTTTAAACACTAATTCTAAGCCTTACTTCTGTGAGCTGTACACATAATGCTATGTTAAACATGTTATTCCTGATCTGGGGAAGAACCACATAAATTATTCTTGCCCTTGCAAAGAAATAAAGAACAAACAGCATATTGTATGGGATTAGAGATAGATTAACTCTGACAGTTTTATGTTATGATTCAGATATTGCTCGTGAATGTATTTAATGTAATAATATGAAAATGCTATTACATAAAAATAACTTTTTAAAAGCATTTCTCCCCCTCCCATCCAAGCACCCTAACACTGAAACACAATTAATAATTAAATACTATATCTTAGCCTCCTTTACTCTGACATAAATCAATACTGCACTGTAGTTACTCTGGATTAATATCAGCATAGGCAAGACCCAAATGCAGCCATAATTATGACAGAAAAAACAGGCTGCTATCAACAGCATTTGCATAGGGGCATCATACCAAGGAAATTCTGATTCTGCTGCAGCATATAATTCTCTCATAAAATAAAGCAGATATTATTAGGACCCAAAAATATATAGCCCTTTTTTATTCTTTTAATGTTTCCCTCATTTGTGATTTAAATGCTGCAGTGCTTATACCCTTTCCTACCTCAACCTCAAATACTGCAGATTATAGTGCTGGTGAGTAGCTTGAGATGCTCATTTCAAGGACAATATGTCATTTTGAAAGACGTTTTTGCATTAATCACGAGGTATTTTGACATCACCAAATTATACCCTTATGACATTCTTCTGTTATAGTTCTGCACAGCCTTGTGACCCATCTGATCTACCACCATAAGCTCAGTAAAAAGACACATCAAAACACTTAAAGATGGGCTGAAAAGCTGTTTAAATCAAGCAATCTATCATCAGAATACTTCATGCCTTTTCCAGATCAGTTTACACAAATCTGTGTTGAAATTCATTGCAAGAAATATTCAAAATTTGGTAGACAAGTGAGTTAACAACAGCAAGTGCTGTGAAATGTGATTCCTAGGGAAGATCCTGGGACACACACAGCACTCCTCATATTTTTAGAAAATAAATGTGGCTGTAGTGATATCTCAACTACAGTGATCTCTGGTTTTCTACTGAAACATCAGTACACTTCGAAATGCAGCAAGAAACCCAAATCCTATGTGATAGTGTAAACAGCTAAGGAGGAGTACACTCAAAACTGAAGAAAAGCTCATTTTTTTTTTTTTCCCTGTATTGACCTTTTTGCAAAGACAGGCTGTTTCTTACCATGCCCTTTAGTGTCAGATCTGTTAAGGGAGATCTGTTACCATGGAAATCTGGCCAAACATGTAAATCAACAGTGAGGAAACCCACAGGCAAAGATTTCTTAATCAGATCCAGGTGACTGTTCAAGTATGTATATATGCTGTGAGTACTAGGAGAAAAACAAGTTGGAAACAGAGAGGGGAGGTTATTCATCAAACACAAAACATTTGTACTACCATCAAATGCACAAAACCCACCAAAGAACAGCAAAATCTCCCTGCTTGCCAAGCCCACGGCACTGAGGGGATGTCTATCTGCACGTGTGCTCAACAGGCCACCTGAATTCCTTAATTTCACGGGATGAGGGGAGATAATATGACCTTGAGTTTGTACATTGACTCCTCCAGGACCCTGGAGGAGCCAGAGCTGTTTGATATTTGGGGCTGCTGATGCTTGTCTCCCACAGAGCTGTGTGCTGAAACTGTGCAAGGAAAGCTGGAGAAAAGCAAGAGGAGAGGGAGGAGTGAGGAGGATTCCAGACAGAAGTGAAAATCAAATTCCTTTGCAAATGTTTAAAAATTTCTCTGATTAATCAATAGCATGTAGAGCTTTCCTTTTTTAAACCATAATTATTTCAGTGTGTGTTATGATTAAAATGCAGCACTAAGGGTGGAGGAGAGAAAGTGAGTGGCTGCTATTTTAGGGAGGAGCCCACCATGGGCCTAAATATGATTGTATCTAAGTTCAGATGCTACACCCAACTCCACAATATCCAACAGACTTTTTCCTGGACCTAGGATTAATGGTGAATTCTTCAGTGCCCTGGCTTGCAGTGACTCTGGTGACATTCCATTTAAAAAATGTTGCAATTATGTTTGGAATATTTTTTTCAAACACTCACCCTATCACAAACAAATCCATATATATTTTTCAACTCCTTGGAAATCTCCAAGTGGGGCATTTAATTCTAGACATGTGGGTCAATAACAGCATCTAACCCTAATTACAATTGATTAGTCATTGTCTCATCCACTGCAGACCCAAACAGTGATATTCATTTAGCCTCTACATGTATATTCAATCATGCACTAATGAGATCCCTGAGGGAATTTGGCATATGCTTTACTAGTTTGACTTCTGACCCACTAGCAGCTGTATATTTATACTTTGCATTCAACCATTCAGCTGCATGTTTTTTCAATTATACCTTACCATGTGTATGCTATCAGAGGATATCATTCAAAATGAACTACACTTGGAAGACATTAAAATAACTAATTTACATCATTATTCACGTCCTTTAAAATGTACTTTATGTGTCTTCCTGGACCTAAATTATGATAATTTTGAGGTCAAAATCATTTTTTTCCCCTTGTTGTGAAAGTGGCCCTGTTTTCTTCATCCCTAAAGACTGCACTATAAGCAGTACATGCTAAGGATAAAGTAATTTTATTTCCAGTCTAAATCAGGGCTTGACTGTTGGGAAGGGGGGAAAAAAAGGAAAGCTTCACTCAAGAAGACCCACCAGATATCCCAGCTTCTATCTCATCTCCATCGTGCTTGACTGCTCTCACAGGAATTAGTCATTTGTGCAGCTCTGTCAGAACACAAGGACTGAACAAAAAGAGGCTGAAATTGAGCCAAATATGCCTAAAACCCACATAAACTTGGAATTACATTTTTCCCCACACCTTTTTAAATTTATTTTTTTTCTATATATAGATAAGGGTTCAAGAGACTACACTTGGACTGGCAAAATCCTTCAAACACTTGCCAGTTCCTGTTTCTGCCACCTTTGGGTTATACATAATATTATAGCATCAACTCACAGAGCTTTCTCTATTCATTTCTATGACAAGGTATCACTGGCAGCTGCATCTGACCTGCAGAGCTGAGCATGAGCTATTGCTATGAAAAAAGAACTGTGTTGAAAGTAGAGAATAAGAAATCAATGCAAGTTTGCCCAGGTTTATGTTCATACTTGGGACATAACTTCAGAAAGCATCAATCAAGAGGTTGGTATTTAATCTGTTCAAGAATACTAGAAGATGTCAACAGGTATCTTTCAGGGGAAAAAAAATTAAAATTTCAGATTTCTAAATCAAAAAAAAAGGACTCAAACCATATAGAGGTACAGAAAACTGCCAAATATGGTTATTACGTTCTACTTGAAAGATCCCAGAATTGTTGATGGGTCCTGTATGTGTAACTTCAAAGTTTTATTTTGAAGAGACATCTCTTTAGACAGGAAGTGGCATTGAGATGAATAGGAAAGGGAATTCTGTCTGAAAACACAGCAGTTCACAAAGGGCCAGAAGGCACATCAACTTTACTGTCAGGTATTTTTCTCCTCCAAAAGATTAGAAACGGTCATTCTAGGCAACAGAATATATGACCATAAATGATCATATTATTTGTTTTGATTTCCCACTCTAGCCTACTTGTACAGGATTTAACACACCAGTGATGGTTAAATGTCAGACCTGCACAATATGCAGGTTGAAGAGCAAAAGTGATGCATCACAGCAATTTCTGCAACTCGAAGAATTGCCTGGAAAAAAATCAAGTTTTGTTGTTTGCAGAGTGCCAACCATTTGACCAAATGCTAAATTTACAGCTGTCCAGAAAATCCTCATGTAATTCAACCCTGTCCAGGGAATAAAGGACATAGGAATAGCACTGGGAGGGTTGCACAAGCCTGGTCCTCAGCAGCAGTGGTCAGCAGGAGCTGGTTGTCTGAGCTCTCACGCCCTTACAAGTTACCAAAATTACTAAACTGGTGATAAATGCAGCTGGAAAACTGCTCTGGTGTGGGCAAAGGAATAGGAGGAGTCTGCACAAAGAAGCCTTTGGGATAGCTGCTAAGCAGGCACTTGCCATTCCAAACCTGCTTACAGGCAGCATGAGGAGAAAGGGAGGACAGGTTTAGGGATGCAGGAGTAGGTGAGAGGCAGCAGAAACCAACAGGCAGGGATTTGTGACCTCAGATGTTCTTGTTTTAATGATCCAGACATGCATGTGCTTAACTCTTCTCAGCACTGCATCTACCATGGCAAGTAAAGGTAATATGGAATTGCACACCCAAACATGGAATTCTCATTTTGTTTTCCTTCTGTGGCCGTTTGCAACTGACTGAACAGATGCAAATTCCTACACCCACACAGAGAACATCCTAAACATAATAAAGCAGATTGTCTGAACTATTCTGCTGAAATTTCCAGGCAGATAATTTATCATCATCACCAATAATCCTCCAAAACAAGACACTATGTTCGAAGGGAGCCTGCCAGAAAGACAGAGAGAGACTATTCACAAGGGCCTGGAGTGACAGGGCAAGGGGCAATGGCTTCACACTCACAGAGAGCAGGTTTAGATGGGATACTGGGAGGAAATTCTTCCCTGTGAGGGTGGTGAGGCCCTGGCACAGGTTGCCCAGAGAAGCTGTGGCTGCCCCATCCCTGGGAATGTTTAAGGCCAGGTTGGACAGGACTTGGAGCAACTTGGGATGGTGGAAGGTGTTCCTTTTTAAGTTTAACAGATATTTCAGAAGGAAGGGGAGAAAGTGGATGAGGGAATTAGTAAGTGAATTGTTTACTAAATTTATAGCTATGTAAACATTTCATTAGTAGAGTAATATCTGGAAAGCATTACAAGAATACCATTGAGTAAATTAACTTAATAAAATATTATTACTCTTTTAATAAAATATTACAGCTCTTATTATCAATACTGTTCTCCAGAGTTTTACTAACTGCACAAGACTCAAATCCAAAGTTATGACATCATACCCTTGGATAACATGGAGTTCTATTCCCAATATTCCATATTTAGTGTCTTGCTCACACCACACTCCAAGTTTTTGCACTATAGCATTATTGTGGTCAGTCAGTTCAGTATCAGACCTAGCAGAGACAAGGAGGCTACTCTATAGACATCTTTGCAACAACAAGAATTGGTTTATCCTGGCATTACAGACTAAATTGTTTGTCCTATGCTTGAGCTTCATATGGGGGCACTGGAAAAATGGCCTGGAAGCCAAAATTCTGAAAAAGCCCCAGATCAATCTTTATTCCAAACATACACAGATGCATTTATTTCCTGATTTCCTTTTTCACAGAACAACAAAGAGAATTCTAGGAAGTGTGAATCTGTTTCATATTGAATGAAGTCCAATACATTTCTGGGAATCCTGGACAAGTTCTTAAAAAACAAGTAAGACAGTGGGCCCTGCAAGGGATGGAAGGCTCATCTAGAAAAACCAGGTAGCTTTATCCCCCCAGGACGACTGAAAATAACTATGTGACTGTGCATGTTTAATATATGTATCAGGACTGATCCTTGTCTTTTAGACCAGAGGGATAAACTGAAGAGAAAATGCCAATTTTGCTGGTTTTTTCTTTAATCTAAGGATGAAAAAGACATTAAAAGAGAATAAAATTGTCATCCAATGTGCCCAAACTGTTCATCTAAGACCTCTCTGGAAGTGACGGGAATCATCTTAAAAGGAATCCAAGCCAAAATCGCTTGACAAAGTCCAGACCAGTCTGGACCATCTTCATCCACTTCTAAAGCAGACCACACTAAAATTCCACACTGCACACAGTCTGCTGCTCAAGGAATCCTGGAGTTACCTCCAAGTCACTCCTCCATCTTGAGTTTTGTCTGAAAATTCATCCAGGGTTTCCCTGCTCTATTTGTGCTGCCATGCAGGGGTTTTCCATACGGTGGCTATACCTTGCTTTAGATGATTGTTTCAAAAATACTGAATAACATATCCTAATTAAGCTATATCTCATCCTTGGAGCTTAGTTGTGTCACCTACAAATGAAGACACATTGTTAGCCCAAAGCATAGAGGCAGGTCTGCTGAACAGGGATGATGCTACAGAATCAAGAAATACCCTTGGACAGAAAAGCTGAAAAGCAGTAAGTTAATATCACCACTTAGATATACCAAAGGTATCTGAGGGGAGTTAAAAGCTTTCATCTTTGAGCAATCACCTGGCAAGCCTTTGTAAATACTTCTAACCCTCTATCAGACTGTTAATTGCCCTGTTTCAGAGTAAGGACACTGCTGAGAATACATTGTGTCATCAGTTTGCAAGGCAGGTGTGTGATAAAGGAATAAGGACAGTGACCTGGCTGCAGCTTTTGACTGTAATTCTGGGAAGGCGACATGGCCTCGGACCACATGATCGATCTGAAAAAGAGAAAAGCAACATTTTTAGGATGATTACATCTTACAACTTCAGTCCTGGAAAAGGGTAAGGCAGTGTTATAACTTTAAAAGACAAGAGAGCTTCCAAATTACTCATGAAGTGTTAAGTCCTAGTGAAGCCACTGGCAGAACTCCCACTGACATTCAGGATTTGGTTTATGAACAGTAAGGAAAAACACCCAACCTTGCACCAAAAACTGGCAAAATGCTAAGTATGCAGCTCCTCAGTCAGGAGAGCAAGGTAACAGGATGACATATTTCCGGTCTCCAACAGCACCTGAGAGCATGTCCTCTGGTCTCTCCCATTCTCTTGCATGCTTATCCTCATTGGAATTCTACCAGGAACATCTCCTTGGCCCAAATTCCTACATTTTTCTGTATCACTCCGTTGAAATAAAACACAAGGTGTGTTGTCATCCTGATAGATGCTTCATACGTTCATTGCAGGAAACAAGATGTATACCCTGAGAAGCAATTACTGCTATAAAGGAAGATCAATATACGCTCTGTCTTATACTGAATTTATAAATCAACTTGTCCTTTCAGTCCAGAGTGGTTACCATTACTCACAAAACAAAGTATCAGGTAGAATAATATGGGCTTTTAAGACAATAATTCAGCAGGTTTTGTGGCCTCTTGGTAATATCCCATCAGAGGTGACAGTAAAAGCTAAGGAGGCAAAACTAGAGCTACTCAAGAGCACTGAGTATTTTTGGCAATACCTATGGGCAGAAAATCACATCAGTATTTAATTTTTAACAGCATGAGTCTAGTCCTGAACGAGAAAACATTATATGAAACATTATATGAAACATTATATGAAAACATTATATGAGAACATTATATGTAAACATATAATGAAGCAAACGCATCTGAACATAGCAATGAAAATAATGCCTGTTCTTCCTGAGACTGGCATCAGACAGAACTCAAACGTGTGTCTGCATTAGAAACAAAGCTCAGGCCTGAATTCTGCAATCTTTCATAATCCCCTCAGAACACAGGGGCAGCTCATAAATTCAGAAATAAATTTATAAATAAACATCACAAGAAAACACTTTTACAGAAAACTGTTGCAGGAGTTATGAAGTTAGATATTTAAATGCCCTTAATTCAAGACATGGCCACATGAGGGATACACATAGAAACCATTTTCTGCTATTTTTTATTTCACAGTTTCTAATTATGTCATGTCATCCTTTGTCTCTGTTGTGCTATATCTTTCTTCTTATAAATTTTGAAAATCCAGTGCAAAAACCCATCTAACATACAAAAAAATCAAGCTTTTTCAGAACAAGAGGACTTAATCCTTCATTTGAACTCCACAGTTTTCAAAACCCAATAGATTTCTTTAGCAGTTGTATAAAAAAAAATTAATTAGAGCTTTTTAAAGGGAAGTGTATCAGCTCTACTTTTAAGAAGTTGAACAGACTGTTCACATTTTATGAAAGTAATTAACATTGGGGCATTGATCAAGCAATGAAAAGAACCCGAAACATACCCTTTTTGTTTGTTTGTTTTCAGAAGGTGTGAGAAACCAGGATCTTAAAAACCTTCAGTTTGAAAATTACAGAGATAATGAATGCCCTGTACCCTCCACACAGAGCACATGCACTGTTACCTCCCATGGCTTTTGCTATGGGTCCTAACAAGACTATACACTTTTTCCAGCAATTTCTTTAATGATTCAGGAACATCTTGTTCTCTGGTACTAGAACAGAAAGGATTTTTTAAATCATCTTTTTGAAATGCCCTAACTGTCATAGTACATTTAAAGTGTGGAACTATCCTGAGCCAGCTGAGAAAAACCACTGACTTGCTGTATCCTCTCTAGAGCTTAGATAAGAGTATTTACCTGCTTTGGATTAAACAGATAAAGACTTCCCTCTCAAACGTGTTCTTGCAAAGAAACACACAAGATTTGCCACTTTCCTTTTAAAATGGGGGTGTTTTGAGCATATATTATTTTAGATATTAAATGTATTTTACATATATATAATTTAGTTTTATTTCTGGTTGTAGCAGTTACCTATAAAATAGGACACTTTTTGGTCCTAGCCCTATCATGACCTGAAAAATTTAAAGCACACAATTAAAAGAATTAAAATACACATCCCACGTGCTGCAAGAGCATTTTTTAGCCAGAAGGCTAAAGATGGGCTGGTGGTGGGATGGGAAGCAAGGCTGCAGGAGAGAAAGAGGGGTGACTCTCCCACTGAAGCCGTGACACAGAGAGGAACGTCAGGTTAAGGTGGCCAAGGGGAGAGCACAGGAGGGAACACCATTGACAGCTCAGTGCTTGGGGTGTGTCTGGGATGATTTGTGCTTCTCATTCAGTGACTGTTCCATGTGGAATGTGTAAGTGCAGGGATTCCCCAGTCTATTTCCTGGACATGTTCTCCCATCTCTAGGCTTTTAAAAAGGTGGGTGGTGCTGGATCTGAGTCAGAGCAACTCCACCTGCAATGGGTGACAGACCAAACTCCACCTGCACATGGTGGGTTTACAGGGGACACCCCCAGGCCTCGCCTGCCTCCTGCAGCTTCTCACAAGGCCTTTGCAGCTCAGTCCTAAGAGCAGTCAGACTGGCCAAGGAGACACACAGGGAGCTCTGGAAGCTTCATGGTTGAGCAGTCACGAAGATCTTGGTGGCACCTTTGGACTCAAGCCTAAATACTGTTGTGTACATCTAGCCTTCTTTAAATTTGACATCAATGTTTTAGTTCTGACTTCCTGTAAAAAAATTCACTTTTTAGGTAATCCAGCCTGGTAAATTAAATTAACCTAATACTGTTAGTCTCTTTGTATTCGAGCAAAGAACTGAGGTGACAGGATAACATGCCACTATATTACTATCTGTCCATAAAATACATCTTTCACTTATGCCCATCAATGAGCACAACTGATCTATGTAACATAATATGTGCAATTTTCTTTATCTCAGCCTCCTACTGAAGTAAAGAATGAAGCCTATTTGCCTGTAAGATAATAACAGTAATCATCACCACCATAAAAGGAAGACATGCCCTGTATATAATCCCTTATCCATATGCAAATGAACAGTTTGTAAGAGACATAACAATCAACTAATTGTTCATTGCTTTCAGCAGCCTGTATCTCCCATGATCTTACAGAGGTGCTTCAGGCAGAGCTCTGCCTGAACTGACATGAAGTTATTCCAAACAATTATGCCAGACCTCCCATCTTGGAGATTGCCTGTGTCTCCAAACACTTACCAGCTTTCCTGTAGCACTTTGACCTCCCTCATTCAACCACAATCCAGGTACCATTGCAGAGAAATATGGTCCCCAAACACCAGGAACAAAAATGGGTTTTTCACTGACCTGTAAAAGCAAAAGAAAGCTCTGGTGAATCAAACAACCTGTCAAAGTAGGGACTTCACAACTAATGCTTGGCAGCTATTGGAGTCCAAGACTGAAACAATTCCTGCTCTTCCACAGGAGTTAGCAACAGGAGTGGAGATCCACAGGTATAGATTTACTCCAAGGATAATGTGGAGATCTTCCAATTGCATCATTTTTAGCTCACATGACACAGTTGCAGCTACTTATCACACAAGTGCTCCTAAACAGCTGGGCCTGGCTGAGCAGAAAGGAGGAAGTTTCAGGAATGGGAGCTGTATTTTACAGGAAGAGGGAAATTGCCTCATTTCTCTATAAAAATGCCTTATTTAGAATGAACAGTTGGATACAACACTCTGTTGACTGTCCTCAGCAAATACAGCCAATGTACTTGGTGATGGGTGTTTGCAGAGTTAGGAATCGGGAGGGAATCCTGCTGACAGAGGACAGTGATGTCCCCCAAGATCTGCCACCAACTCCCAAAGCTGGCAAGGGAACCCCAGGCTCCAGTGTTCCCACATAGCTGCCAGGATTGTTGGGTGCCTTGTGTGGAAGCTGCATCTCTGGGCTGGGCAAAGGGGGAAGTGCTTGGTATGGCCAACAGGAAACATGTGCCTGGGTAAACATCAGACTCTGCCCCTTACTTAGGCTCAGCTTTACACAAACCACTCCTTCCTTCACACCTGTGAAGGCAGATCAAGGCAGCTATCTGAGCACTATCCTACAGAAACAACAGCCCCCTATTCACACCAATACACCCCTCTGTGTACAGTGACAGCTGCCCCACACAGTATTTTAGTGGTTAGACCACTCAGGATGTGGGAAACACTGGTTCATTTCCTTTCTCTGCTTCAGAAAATGCAAATTACCAGTTTATAAGGGAGGAGGGCATTTTCCTTCCTCCTATGAAGCTGTTCCACTTTCAGTAGACCTGACAGACTTTCTAGGCTTTCATTCTGGGTCAGCAGAAGGCCTAAGGAGGTCGTAGTACTTACTCCAAAGACTAGTTGTGTATTCCTGACTGGTTGAACAATGAATTCTTGCAGCAGGGGCTGGAGGAGACAGGTCACCATCCCCTGCCAGGCTACCCTCTTCTCTTGGAAGCAGATTTCATGTTTTCTCTTCCAGGACCACATTTACACACTCAAGAGAACAGCAGTGCAGTCCTACACCAGATGCATGATGCACTTCCCATCATTCCATGTTAATGGGATGGCTAAATCTGCAACTGTTGTTTCCTAAAAGGTGCTTTGCTCCCAGAGAAGGAAACAAGAGAATTAATTCTGTAACCAAACAAGTCTGTATGTTTTCAATGTTTTTTTTGCTTCAAAGAGCAAAAAAAGAGTGGTCTCAGTCAATGGAACAATGGGGTTTTTTGTATTTAGACCTTGTTCTTCATTAGCAAAATTCTAGACCCATTGAAGGATGCTTAAGGTTTGCTATTGATTCAATAAGGCCTGGACTTCATGTCAAAACAGTTTTGAGGCCTGTTCCTGTTAAACATGATGCACATTCTCCGTATATTTAAACAGGCCAAACTTTAAAGACAGTTTTTACAAGCAACTAGGGAATACGCTCCAAGATGCAGTTTACTGGCATTTGTGCATCACACATGTTTAGTAAATACAGCAGCAGGGAGGTTTCTGCACAAACAATAGTCTGCTCCAGCCATAAACTCACAGTACAGCTGATTCTTGTCATGAAGTTAAGTAGGAAAACAAAAAACCCCAAAATTTGTTTCTCAAAATAAATCAGCACCATGTCGAGAAATCATGATTTCTCTCAGGAAAGCACCTAACAAATACAGGAATCTTGCTCAGTTCTCCCTTATCAGCTCTAAAGCCCTGACTTACTTTCCCTAAAGATGTACGTGCACACATGTGTCTGTGTGTCTGTGCAAGATTCTGGCTGACTAAACCCATTAAAGAGCAAGAATAGCTGCACTGAATTTACAAAGGCATTTATGACTCGAAGTGGACGAAGCTACGTCAAAAACACTGTGGAGACATTTGGTTTTGTTTTGTTTTCTCTTAAAACTACAAATTAATACAGCTTTGAGTTTTCATCACCTCAACGGGACAAGGCTTCTTTTACAATTTCAATATGAAAATGAAGTGCAAGAAAAAGCAAATCCTAAACTAAGCTGATTTTTAGACCTATTCCACATCACTGACCTTACTGAGAACACACCATGTCAGCATCTGCTCCAAACTGGTGATGGAAGCGTGGGGAGAACCCGAACATCCTGTCTCCTCCCCATCCTATAGCTGTGGACACAGCATGTGTCTCTACAGGTGACAAGAAACATTTAGGGTAAAAGGGGCCTGGGATTTTGAAGTCTTATCTCAGAAATTTTTTGATGCAGCAAACTTTGCAGTGTTCTGTAGCTCACTGAAGGAAAAATCTAGTTACACCAAATGGATCAAGCTTAAAATCCAACTGCTGTGTAGCCTGAAAAAACAAATAGCCAAAGGGCACTGAAAGCATAAAGATGCTTTGTGAAGTCAGGAGAAAGTCTAAACATCAAGAAGGACAATATATTTTATAAAATAAAAACAGAAACCACACCTTTTTTCTATCATCGGTCCTCAATTTACAAAGTTGTCATCTACATCTGATAACACCAAAAGGTTTAGATTCATTAAAAGACCAAATTCTCTCTGCAGCTAGTACTTCTGCTCTAGTACTTTGGGCACCCACAGGAATATGCCAGGACAGGATATTTCCATGCTGGCTCCTCTCAAATTACAGTGAGACCTTCCTATCAGCTTACTACTAAGTACCGTCTGTTCACATTCCAGCAAACTTTCAACACATGAACAGAGCAAACAAGGGAACTGGGAATTGCCACGCTGATGGATAGAGGCAGTGGGGTACTTGGTTATCAGTTTTGTTGCTGTGGGAACTTTTAACTGGAATAAAAGAACCTTGGCTATCATGCATTATTTGATGATAGGGCACCATCAGATCTCCTATCTCCTCCTCTCAGTTAATTCACATTTTTCAGAGTCTGGGTTTTGATGCACGTGGAAAGCAAAAATTGGGAATAACATTCTCCCCAAAACAGACACACAGTCTTTAAGAAGTAACATCCTTCCATAGCTCTATGCATAAAAAATAACAAATTGTTTCCATTTCCCTTTCTTGAAATATTTGGATGGTCTTTCAAGCCATGCAGCAGCTGGCATTTGTATTTTCATAATAAAAGGTCCATATTCTGTTTGAGTATACATCCCACCCAATCCCACCAAAACACATGACTAGACATAAGTGTAAGGTTGGAGTAAAAGTACAAAGTTTGCCACAGAACCCAGAAGAAAAGCACAATTTGCCAGATTCGGGGTTATTTTTGTTACACTAATACCATGTCTCTTTTATAGCTTTCAATTGCCTTCAGACATTCTCATGATGATATAGGAGGATCAATGCCATTTTTTTCCCCTTTAATGAGCTTAAGAAAAACAACATGTGTTTTAGATTTATGGGGAATTGATTTTTATTTTAAAAGCAAATAAGAGATGTCATCCTCCTATGGAAGTTAACATACAAATTCAAAAGGAGCCTCAGATTTTCTGCCTTCCATTTAACTGAAATTCCTTCTGTGACACACTCCTATTGCAAGCCATGTTAATGTTTATTATCTTTTACATAGAGCGAAACTGAACACAGGGAGGATTTCCTCTGCTAGACCTGAGAATGATCTCTGCCCAACAATGAAGCAGGAATTAGAAGACTGGAGATGAGAAGCTGAACTTATTCACACTTTGAGTCATAAGCTGCATCTATAAATATTTCAGTTGAACATGTTCACACCGAGACTGTTGCCCCTACGTGTGATGATGCCAACTTACCCAAGGATTATACTCAGCCATGCTATTCCACCTCACAGTTACTCTGTCTGTCGATGGGAAAGAATCCCTTTTGTGCAAGAAAATGTCACCTTTCCATGTCTCTCCAACACGCACATTCCTACTTGTTCAGCCCCATCATTTCAGATGAAATGAGCACTAAGCATTTCCAAGATTCCTGCTCATTTGAAGGGAAAAAGAGTTGAACACCTTCTGAAAGGGAGAAGAAGGGAAATAAAGTTCTGTCTGGGAGGGTTTAACCTCGGCATGTGCTTTATAAAAGATCATACTAATATGTAAGATATGTAAACATTATAGAGCAATCAGAAACAAATGAAATGATGAATTCAGTTTAACAATATTCAGCTGTGGTGCAAGTGCCAGAAGGCACTTTTTGTTATGAATAGATCATTTGGATGGGTTACAGACCAGATTTGAACCCTGGCGTGTGCTAGGAAAATCAGTGTCAAACTACCTCAGATCAGAAGGTATCAGCAGTACATCTGGCAGCCCACAGAAATAAAAAATGTCTTTAAAATACATAAAGCTGCATAGAACTAGGCTAAAGTATGAGAAGACCTGCTTAAATGACACTAATATGAGATCTGTAATGTATTCAATTTATTAGTCTTTCCCACTTGCCTCTCCCCTCAGAAAAAAAAAAAAGAGGCAAAAAAATTCACTTCTATTATTAAAGTCATAGAAAAAAAAGCAGGACAGGCTAACTCAAAGCTCATGTAAGTGAATCAGGGGAACCAGTGCCTTCTATCCAAAGTAAGTTCGGCTTTTAGGACTATCATTTGGTTCAAGGACAGAACAGAACACAGACCTTCAGAGGAGCATCTCCCAGGCATCCAGCCATCCCATAAAATGAGCAAGTGGCAGTGGGAGATTTATTTTACTTAGCTTTGTTTTGCCAGACTAGCCATAATGATCAGGCACATGCTTGTGTTTCCTCCTCAGTTTTATGTAAATGTTACGGCAATCAGAGACAAGATAAAATAAAACACACCACACTGGCGAGAGCAGGTTTGTGGAATCATGAATTTCAGCAGAATTTTCTTCCTTAGTTGACACCATCTGTTGCTGGTGTAGGCTTAGACAAACTTCTTCAGTAACACTGACAGAGAACTTGCTATTACCTGAAAAGTAAATCTTTATATTACCAAGGTATATCCATGTTGTGCCATTTTCATTTCTGCTTTCCAATATTGTGTCTCTGAGATCTGGCAGCATTCTGGTATCACTATCAGATTTTCTATTTACTTACAGAGACAGAAAATCAGATTTCTGCTGAACTCTTCTTGAATTACACTCACATGAAAGCAAAATTAAACCTTCATTCTACTGTCACAACTTTTTTAGAGTAACCATTTGCTAACAAGAAGCTAGGTCAGAAAATTTGTTTGAAAATCACCTCACTTATCAGCTTCTATAGCCAGAAATTCAAAATAACAGCTGCTTTTGTTAGGCTAAGACAGGTATGAAGAAAAGATCTAAGATATTAATGGAGAGCAGGGAAAGAAACAAGGAAAAGCACCGTATCAGTCACCAACTAATAAATGCCCTTTACAGTTCGGCACTTTGATCAGTGACAAGTCAAATACTTTCATTAACTTCTCTGCTGACTTTTAACTTTCAAAGTTTCTGACTGACTGTGGATTGAGAATACTGACATTCATTCAGGTCAGGGACTTTACATCGATGCATAAAATCCTGTATTAAGAAAACTGTATCATTTTGCTTTTGCTGACAGATGGGTCTTATATAGCTCCTCGACCCCAACTCTCTGACAAAGAATGAAAGAGATTCATAAAAAAAAAAACCAGCACTCAAAGGGAAACCCAAGAATGTTTCATTTCTGGGTTTCTGGTTCAAACTTAGGTCACAGTAATAGCTACTGAATGTGTGATTTAATAACAGCACTTGCTGGTGGCATTTATATTAACGGGGTGGAGTTGGGGCATGAAATTGTGTTTTCAGAGAACTGATGCCTACTCTAAAATTGCCATCCTGGCATGATTCCTCAAGCACTAAATGGGTTTAAAACTAAGCTTCCCTCTAACTCTGGAGGCAATTCTCTACATTAAACCTATGGTGCACATAGTCAACTTCTTAAAATATGCTTATTATTAGCAGTAATTACATGTTAAACACATAACAGCATCCCAGTTTTAGCCTGATGCAAAATGTATTTAAGAAAACAAGGTCTTGGAACACAAGAAATGTACTTCAGAAAACAAAGGAAATTAAAATTTATTAATATTCCAATTCCTATAGGTCATCCACTACCAGCAATTTATTTGCTTATATTTTAAGCTCAGGTCCCTGGCCATCATGGGTTTGCTATGCAACTGCACAGCTTGTGGTGGCAAGTCACCCAGCTCTGCTCCACGTGACAGGCTGGCATCCCCTGAGCCATCCACGGTGACAGATTTACTCTGCAATGATATTAAGACTAGGCCACAAAAATGTTTGCACAGAGCTCACTTTATCCCACTGGAAGCATGGAATTTACTTGAGTGGCAACAACACAGAGACAGAACATGAACTTCGGGGTTCTGCCTGAACACATCTGCCCACGAATGGTTTTGGTAACCTGTTTACATCCAGTCGAAGAATTCAGGCTTATGTGATACAAAACACTTCCATAAATGCCTTGCTGAATATGCCTCCCATCATTTATTGCCAAGGCTATGCCACAGAGACCCGCAAAATTTTTAAACCTTAGTTAATCTCATGTAGCTCTGAGAATGGCAACAGAATGAATCAAAGCACAACAAAATTCTCCAACTATGTCGATCAAGGTTGTGCAACAACAAAACCACAATATTCAAAGCCATCAGGCAGTATTTTTGCAGCACAAGATACTGCAAGATATTGCAAGATAAGATTTCTGACCGTGGAGCCAGACAAGGTTGAAAGAGGCAGATAGAAAGGCAGATACCATCCAAACCAGAAACAATCATGCAAGAGAATCAAAGGATTCTGGGCACTGCCCAGAGCATAAACTTATGGCCAGAGAGTGGTCTGTGGGAGGGAGGTTGAAACAGAAACATGTATTCAGTATTATTTTTTTGCCCAAGTTGGTTTGTTTTGTGTTGGCTGCAGTACTGCCATGTTTTATGTCCCCCGTGTCCCCTCACTGGCTCTGGGCTCATGGGATGAGTGTGAAGGGTGACTGCTGGCAGGGCTGGAGCTCTGGCAGAGCCACATGTACCTCCTGAGTCCTCAGGACCTGGGGCCACTGGCATGACGGGCCTTGGAGGAGAGTTTACAACCAGAAAATCTAATTGTATTGATATTGCTTATTTACCCACCACAACAGCACTAAGAACACAAGCCTAGCACATTTCAGCTCGGCAAGGTGCCAAGTGCAGCTCACCACAAAGGAGGTGGGTGACAATATGGAAACAAAGATCTTCTTATTTTTGCTGCTAACTCTGAAATTGATAATATCACAAACTTGTCTGGCAAAAATCAAACCAGCCACAACCACAGGAACAGGTTTAAGTAAAAATTACCAGAATTAGAAACATACAGAGAGTATGCATCAAATGCAGACTGGTATCTGAAATTTCTGATGATGATTTGGAGCTCATATCCCAGTGCAACCCCTGTGTTCATTATTTCCCAGACAAAACTTTCAGGTACAACCTAAAACCAGGAGACACAAATGGGTTCTTAGGGACTACTGTTACCCCTTATTGCAAACAGTAACCCATCTGAGAAGGGCAGCAAACTGCGAATTACACGCACACAGAACTATTTCTAATTTTCTAAGTTCTTCATAAAACATTAACTGGTCTACAAACTAGAGACCAAACAAGGTACATGATTAATACCCAGTAAAGAAACAACACTCCTAGGGCAACCTGATTGCTTCATCTCTGAAAATATTTCAGGTGAATTATGTGTTGGGACTATATACTGCACAAACTGTCTTTATATCTAACAAGAATTAATTTGAGTAAAACTTCACTCAGTTTATTAAACATTCGCATGGTGAGATTTTTATTCAAGGCTAAATAAGGAAAGGTATTTGAAAAATGTTTAAATCTTACCATTTTTAAAAAAAGAATAGGTTGACTCACAATAACATTAGATATTCAAGTTGTATTTAGTTTATATTAATTGGTATAAAGAGAAATTTATTTGGCCCAACAGCTCAAGAGAAGAGAAGAAGAAGAGGAGAAGAAGGTAGAAGGAAGAAGAAGAGGAAGAAAAAGAGGAGGAGAAGGAGGAGGAGGAGGACAAAAAGAAGGAGAAGGAGAAGGGGAAGGAGAAGGGGAAGGAGAAGGGGAAGGAGAAGGAGAAGTAGAAGGAGAAGAATGACTTGACTAGACATACTCCTCACTAAGGAAGATGACCACATACTCAAACATTTAGAGCTTTAAAACTAATCCACCAGCAGAAATATAAGGCAGTGTTTGGGTGTTTCCCCTTTCACCCAGAGGATACCAGATCTTAAAACGGTTAAAACACATCAATTAAAATGTTGTTTAAAACTGGTAACAACAGCACCAAAAAAAATCAAATTTAGCAAAAAGACACCCCTGTTTTACTCAGCTGTATTTTAAAAATGTAACAGATCAAACTCTCGCCAAGAGCAGTGAATGCAAGAAGAGGTCACAGGCTGCACTTGTATGAGTGAGTGCTGTGGGGCTGAACTAACTCACTATTCTCCTTAAACAGAGCACAGACCCCCCCTACACCTCTGCATGGAGGCCCATTTTCTGACAGCAGCCAGGTCCAGCCTCTTCATCTCAGCTGCCTGTGGGTATTTTATGCTTTTTTTCAACGTGCTGCATCAATTTTCAGCCCAAGGTATGTTTGGTATTAGGACGTCTCAGGGTACAGCCACATGAATAAATTATTATGGGCAAAACTAAGAGGACAGTTGCCCAGCAAAACCACCTCTACTCATCATCCTTCTGTGGTGTATCGTGTGACGGATCCCAGGGACCTCGCACATTCCACAGGAAACCAAGGCCAGGAGTGCTGCTCCGAGCTGCTGACACCGTGCAAATACACACTATAGATTACTCAGTTAATTTCTTCATCTGCCTCTGCTCCTATTACTTGATCATACAACAGGATTTTAAAATTCTACTTTTACTTTTTTTTCTAATACCGACCTTATGAAGGAAGCTTGCAGTGGTATCAGCTTCAAACATTAGCCAGCAAAGCTGGACAACTGATACATGTTTTAAATAGAACAATCTTTTTCACATCATAAAATCCTGCCATTTTCCCTAGGAGAAAATAGAGAGCAAGACTGGTACCTACCTTTCCTACTGAAAACTTTTTACTTCCTCCCTTTGCACTCAAAACTCCAAATTCTGAAGCAGAGAATAAAAACAGGAAAAAATTTAAATTATACTGGAAGCAAAATGCTCTTCATTTTTTTGCCTTACTATTATCTATTTTAAAACTGAGATGTTAATAAAATATCATTTCTCTGCCAAAAAAATGTATTTTTATAGATTTCTTTTTCAGCCAGGAAAAGATTTTAGTAAAATGAGAGACAGACAGAGAGAAGAAAACTTCAGGCATGATTAAACAAATAAGGTGAATATATATTTTATTTTCATTATATTTTGCCTACCTCATCGAGGCATGGAAACTCAATGATAAGAAAGTCTTTGGCTCACAGCATTTAGGGCAGCATTAAACCTTCCCAATTAACTTTCTCCTCATAAGGAGAGATCAAAGAGTGAGTGCTCTAGTTCAAAAATGGTGCTGAAATCCAAACCATGTACAACAGTAGCCACCAAACTCCCACAAGGCTGCCAGCAATGTCCTTGTACCTCCTTCTCATCAAATCTTCTCCCTGCTGTACACAGAGACCTCTCCCTCCAGGTATTTTTTCATAAAAGACAGCTATAACCTGTATTCTCATTATCTCTCCCCTTGCCACAAGGAAAGAGTTGTGAGATATCAAATATGTGATGCATGACCCACTGTTCAAAAGCAGATGATGCACCTTGGAATAAAGGTGCAAAGAAAGGTTGTAGGTGATGCACCTCTCAGCCACCTCACCTTATCTTTATCCAGGAGCACTCTGGCCACAGAGGTTGAGAGGGCCATATCTGAACAACGTGTTCCTCAACTCCTGCTCCAGTTCTTTTCTGAAATTTGGCTGCTGTGTGCAAAAGATGAAAGCTGTAATGGGACGTGAGTGGTTGGAAGTTGGCCACTTAAAAGCACAAGCTATAAGAGGAGCAGGGCTTAATGATACCTGTATCAGGAATATTAAATAACCACCCTACCAGGGCACTTTGAGGTGAACAATTAAAAAGGGGAATTATAAAAATCAATATTGTGGAATAGACACAAACTTCTCAACCTTCTACAAGATCTTTTGCCAGTGATCTCCTGACCATGAGTGATGACTTGATTGAACCCCTGTGGGCAGCAGACTCTCAGGTTTCCATTTCATGTGGGTATAATCCACCCATGAGGCATCAAAAAACCCTGAGTCATATCTATGAATCAGGGTCACGAACCTCACACGTGATGGAAGAGAACAGCAGCTTGGGGTGAGGGAGCTCCACCATCTTGGAAAGCTGGATCCTGAGACTCCTGTCATAAAGAGGCAAGCCCTGAGCACTGTTGAGGTAGAACTGAAACCAATGAACAAAAAATGTGAGCAGTAAGATTGATCCTTCTAATCGAGGAACTGGGAAAAAGACTATGGTGGTAGAAAAATACACCTGAGACCCCTGGGCTGAGGAGGCTGCCTGGGGTCCAACAGATGATCTTCTAAAAATTATAATAAATTAAAAGGTGTCAGGGATAGGCTTACTTGTTTTCTTTGTAGAAAAATGATGCTGTTTGTTTTGTAGAATGAAGGGTTTTACGAGGCACTGTCAGATGGCTGAGACACTGAACCAAAGAACAGGGAACCGTCCCCAGGGAGCGGCTGGAGCAAGTGGGTCAAACAGGTTCTGAACTGGTAGAGGGAGAGGCCAGGAGGGTCTAGAGAGTGGTGTCAGATTAGTCAGAGACATTTATAGGATGGGTCTCCAGGAGGTCACAATGGGAAGAGAGAGAAGTCTAAGCATAGCATCTGCCTCTGGAACTCTCCCTGGGTTTGCTGTCCCCAGACACAGAAAAGAACAACACTACTGTCCTCAACAGAAAATCTGCACTCCTGTTAAGTTTACGTTCCTTGTATATGAGTTTAACCTCCTGTGTTTGTTCCAGGAAGCAAATTTGGAACTAAGCCTGGGACAACGTGTGAGTTTCAGCTCTGGAAGAAGTTAAATAAGAATGAATTCTGGGGTAATTATTCCAGACTCATTCAGTGTCCATCATTTCCATCTGTCTAAATAAGAGATGCAAAAACTTCCAATGCCTTATCAGGGATCCTGACTGAATGCTCAGCTTTGAAACAAAACCCTTACACTCAATGAATTTTGACTGTTCCAAGCTTGAATGTTCCCATACATTTACTTCTGCTTTTTATCAGAATCCATTAGCACTAAGCATATTTATGTTTCAGCTTGGGAAAGTACACAACAGACACACAGTAGCAGATCGTCCTTTTCTTTGTATTCCCAAAGGTCAAGGTTTCTTATATAACTTGGTAAAAAAAGACCTTTTAATCTGTTAAGTTGTTTTCAGGATCCAAACCAGGAAAAAAGCACCCACATTCGTGATGGATTCAGATGCTTTTTGCTAAGCACTTAAGCACCAGCAGTCCTGCATTGATTTATTTTATTGGTTTATTTAGTGAAATGTCTGGATACAGATACACAGAATAACCTTTTTTCTCATATTTACTGTGTCGCCTTCCTTGAAATGGGCACTACAAGTGGTTTGATAAATGGACTGAGAGGTTGTCTGGTTACACCACGGCTTCTACTTGTGTCCTTAGTGAGATGCTGCTGTGTCCCCTTCTCCAGCAGTGCTGCTCCATGACTCACAGCAGTTCCTTCTGTGCCTCTCAGAACAATAGCTCACAGGGGATACAGGGCCTCAAATGAGCTACAATTTACACCACCCATTTATTTTTACTTCTCCTACAATGATAGATATTCACTGTCACAAAATGCCAGTTTATGTGAAGATTATAAATCTTCCAGCCCAGACAACTAACTGCAGGCCATTTTAAATATGTGCTTTATAACACTACAATTTGGCTGCTACGGTAAATTAAATCCCTTAAAGCTCATCACAATAAAAACTAACTTTCCTCAAGTTTAAAAAATAAAATCAAAACCCAAAGATCCATGAAGCCCACTAACCTGTTAACAGTGGGCAGGAACAGGTGGCTTAGGGAAGATCATAGGAACACAGTAAACATACAGTAATTCTTCCTCAAAATGTCCTCCAATCCTCCAGTGAGATGAAGTTCAAGCAAATTTCTGTTCTTACTTTCAACCAACCAAGTCTTCAAAAGTGACTGAGATTGCAAACAAATCCCATTTTCAAGAACATTACCTATGTCTCAGTAAAAAGCTCGATTTTTGCATTAGAAAATGAATTTACTATAGTGACAACTTGCAGATCAATGTAAGTCTTAAATGAACATTGGAATTTTTTAAGTGTCTCAGAATTATTCCTTTAGCTCACAACCCTTTAACTTCAGTTCTGGTTTCTAAAAAAACACACCTCGGGTACTACTTGCAGCACTATCCCGTTTTAGGAGACCAGGGAGACCTCATCCCAACCTGGAAGGTTGGGAACTGTGCTCATGGAACAGCTGTGTCACAAATAGCAAAAAAAACCTCCTGCTCCAAATGATATTTAAGAAAACCCCACCAAGACCCCCATCCAAACTGTGCAGTCCAAGGAAAGCCCAGCCCTTTCTTCTGGAAAAGAAGAGTGGGACATGCTGGGCCAGTACAGTTCAGGGGGTTTCCAGAAGAGCTTTCCAGCACTGACCTTTTCCCAAAAAGCTCATGAAGATACAAGCTGTGGGAAAGAAATCTCAGAGGTGGAACAGGAGATTCGAGGGGGGGTTGCATATAGGTATTATCCCTAAACTTATTTTTTTGGCGGGGAGAATTATTCTTCCAAACCTGCAGTTCTTACCTAACTCAGTGGGAAATATTAAAGAGAATCAAATTCTTTTCAAACGAGGTCGGGTGTATTTATCTACTCTGGATGCCCTTCCCATGTACCTTAAGGACTTTCTTATTTATTTATCACATAATACAGTTCATTTTAGAGATTTATTTTCCTTTTTCACCATTAGCTAAGTGTTCCTTCTATATCAGTGAAGGCCACTATCAACAATAGTATCACCTCCAGGTTCAATAAATCTTCTGCAGTACCCCTGAGCTTGGAAGCAGATTTACATTGTATGGGATATGTGTTCACACACTATTTTAAACATATTTTTAAACATTTGAATAACTAAATGGGTAAATCCTGAGAACCTTACCCCGTGTTTATTCAGCCCTTACTTACTGAGACAAACTCCCAAGGACAGAGTAAACAGTGAGAGGGGACCTCAGGCCTTCACCCACAGCTATAAACAATGAACTCAGCACAAACTGTGATTCCCAGCTGACACTAGGAGAGAAGCAGCACTTAATGCTGCTCCCCATTTTGCTTCCAGAATGATTATATGAGGAGAGATTTAGTTTCTCCCTAATGAAACGTGGCCCATCCAAGATCTTCTCCCATGCACAGCTGGAACAGCAACAAGAAACTTAGATGAAGAACTACTGATTCATGAGATGATGAATACAAGTGGAAATGGAGGGGGAAAAAAGGTCTCAGTGGGAGGCATAAAGCCTACATACTGAAGAAATTTGCCTGACTGGGGGAACTGGTGCTGTTAAGAAGAGTAAATACCATTGCATCTATAACCCCTTGGACCATGAAGCCCTTAATACCCAGCACTCTCATAGCCCCCCTTCCGTTAGAAAATGCCTGTGTGCACAGCTTCAGTTTTGTGCTCATATTGCAAGTGGGTAAACTAAGGAGAGGCAATAATCTGACAGACTCATACAGCAAACCAGCTCACTGAACAATATCTGGGATTTTGACCCAAATTTTCACACTCCTCATTGCAAATATGGCTAATTCGAAAAATTTAAATCTAATAGAAAATTCTTGGGTTTTATACAATTACTGTATTCCCTTGAAAATTCCATTCAGTTGTTTCAAGGCCCAGAAGAAACCTAACAAATAACCAAGAAATCCCTTATCATACCCTATTTCATTTATATTTTAGTTATTATTTTACAGTTATTGTAAGAAAAGGAGCACATATTGGTTCCTTTTTGTTCACCATGAGAACAACAGAGAGCAAACAGGCTGTTCGATAAATTCATGCCTACTCCAAAGTCCAAGATAGACAAAGAATCTGGAAGGGTCATTCATTATACATATCTATGCTTGTGATCTGAGAAAAATCTCCTATCCAGCTCTCCTTGGAACAGAACACTCCAGGAAGACACTTGTGTTTGCTCAAGATTTTGGGCTTCAGGCTAATACATCCTCCTGGGTCTAGAGAGTGATCAGATTTGGTTATCTGCAGACTTGATAAGAGTGTTGTACCTGTCAGATCTGATACCATCACTTTGAAGAATACAGAAAAGGAAAACAAAAAATCTTCTGTTACAATGAAAGGCCGCCGCTGCTGCTGGACTTTCCTGAACAAAAATGGGAATATTGATATATTGACAACAAACCAAAATTTAGTTGCTTTGTCCTGTCCCCTACAACGGAGTGATGCTGTTATGTGAAGATTAATGAAGGAAGACAAATTTGTAACTTCCACAGAATCACATAATCCAGAATACAACTCCTTCCTACAACAGAAGCAGCAAAATCCCCCAAACACTACTAAAATATTCAGCTGTTACAGTTAGGATATAAAGGTGCAAGGTGCCAGACTCAAGGGCTAGATCTGCTAACAGGTAACCTTCAATGCCACACTACTTTAAGCAGAGAGGCCCAAATTAGGCAGCCCAAAACTTCCAGCAGACAGACCAGATAAATCTTAGTAGTGACAACATAAGTATGTGAAAAGCTCAGTCTCCCTTTCTCAGTCTTTCTAAGGCAAAACACAGGGAAGGGAGTGAGGAACAGGAGAAGAGCCCTGTTAACAGTCCTGGAAAAAGCCCAACATAAGGCTTTATATCCATTGTGTTTGTATCAAAAACAATAGAAAATTCACGGAGGCAGAAAACAGATCTCTGGTTTCCACATTGTTTAACATATAGTGCAATATACTCTTGTCTGTGGTGTGCAAATGGTGTCACTTCAGAACACAAAGGAAATACACATATACAAGTCAACATTTCCAGCTGTCATACACTCCCAAAGCACTGGATAGGGCAGTTTGTAAAAGCAGCAATTAAAGGAATGATAATTAAAATCATACTTAACTATGAAGTGCCTCAGTCTACCATCTAACAAAACTGGAAGAACATTCCTACTGTCTTACCCCTTCACTGTTGCAAAAAACCCCAAGACCACCAAAGAGAAGACACTGCAGAAAGAATCATAAAAACATGGAATTCTGGAATGATTTGAGTTGCAAGGGAGATTTAAGCTCATCGCCACCCCCTGCCATGGGCAGGGATACCTTCCACTATCCCAGGTTGCTCCAAGCCCCGTCCACTCTGGTCTTGGACACTTCCAGGGATGGGGCAGCCACAACTTCTCTGGGTAAGTATTGTAAAGCCTCAGTATCCTAAATCTGACACCCTAATCCATGGCTCTGTGTCACATGGGGCAGTTTGCAGGTAACCACAGTGTGTTGGAATTTTCAAAGCAAGTGTTTTCACTGATGCCAGTGAGACGTCTCTGGAAACTCAGCCTTCATGGAGACTCCAAGCAGAGTATTTTCCAAAGCATTCCCTCTGTCCACATCTATCCTTTGAGTCTTTGAACCCAAACGATCTGTTCACAAAAGGGAAGGGGAGTTGGATGTACAGTTTTCTGGGAACGTTACTAAGCTTTATCTAGTTTACGTACAATAGAGATTAAATTGCTTTCACATACATTGCCCTGCACAGGTTGATTACCAGGAGAGCACTGGGGTGCAAATCTTTGATGTCTCTGAACAGGCACGCACTAAATAGGAACATCCCATTCTCCCTGTCACCAAGACATACCTGAGCTTTGAATTATGTCAGGCCAGGAACAAAGGAATCTTGCTCATAACAAAAACTTTTAATAACTCGCTGAGAAAGCCTCCCTTTCATCTCTGCCAAGCTTTAGGAAAGGCTGGGAGGCAAGCAGAAATAAACATTGTACAGACTCACCACTGCTGGCTCTAATGTAAACTCTCCAACTTCCTATTTACATTTCAAGATCTTAAGCTTTGTGGTTTACTAGTTCTGCAAGTAAGTGCTTTGGGTTTTGGAGGCTGCCTGCACATGATCTCCCACCACTACTGAAGTCTTCCTAGCTTTTATTAATATAATAAGGAGGTCAGAAAAGCAACAATCTTTTATATGCCCTGCTAGCAAAAATATTTTACTTCTTGCCTTTTAAAAACAAAACAAAGCAAGCAAAGCATACAAGGGCAAATTAATGCCAGCAAAGGGGATATTACAGTTGTGTTTGTTTCTTTTTGAAACTGAGGATGCAAGAACATGGAACGAGACAGTTTCATTAAAAAAAGGGTGTGGAGGAGTTCTTTGAGGGACAAGTAAAAGAAGGTGGCAATTTTATGGATATATAACCCTTCTAAGGCCATGAGCTGAAAAGGCATCTAAATAGGCTCTGTGACCTTTTCTTCATAAGGCTAAATCTGTGTACACTAAGAACCTGCAACAAGAGTCGTGAAGTCAGTGTGGTTTTCATTTCATGCAGCCGTCCCTCAATGTAAAACATCTTCATTAGCTGGGAAGTCAGCACTGTGACTGCTGCCAAACACAATATAGAAGAGAGCAGGACTCAACTGAACGAGGACAGAGCGAGGGAGAGGTTCCTAAGACAGTCATTTCTCCCCTTCGAAAGGCACTGGCTCTGTGACTCACGTGCAGAATAGGCCTTACAGAACACAAGAATATTAAAAAATCAAGAGGGCAAGCACTTATCAATTTCCTAAAGCTCACACAGATCATTTCACAAACACACCCAGGCTGCCCCAGCTTCACTAGGTTTGCTTTTGTTTTTATTTTTTCCCTCCTGCATTCCCCCCCCTCCTCCCTCCTCGCCTGACCCTCCCAAATCCAGCCTCTTTCCCCTGGTCAGGAGAAGGACAAATTGCTGCCTCTGCTAAGCCCTGGGTCACAGCCAGTTGGCACCGGGATGTGCTGCCCTGGGCTGCTGGCCCTGTCCCCCCGGAGACTGCACGTTCGTGTGAGGGATGCGTGTCCTGCGGGAGGGAGGCGTGCGAGGCTGGAGTGCTCCGACCCGCTCTCCAAACACACACTGCCCGGTGCCATCCCACTGGATCGAACGGAGCTGGCAAAGCAACTACCAGCCCACTTAGCCCCTGCAAGCTTTCCTCTCATCACAGATGATTTCCAGCAGCTGAGGAGTCCCTGTGCAGTGATTACTCAAAGTCTGCTGCTTTAACAACGTGGCATGTTCTGAAGAGGAGACTCTCGTATCAGAGCCAAAATACACTGAATGCACTTGCTGGTCTGGCTCCCACCGAGATTAGAGATCAGGCTCTGAGAACACTTTGAGCCAGCATGTCTCTGCAGTCTCCTCTCCAGGATGTACTGCAAAGGACACGTACTGTGCATGCTTTGGGGGTGGAAACGTGCTTTACACTCTATTTGTGTGAACAAAGCTGGCAGCTCAGGCGGATATTGTGGAGCAAAGAAGCTCTATTGTGTTTGCCAGTCATCACGAGAATCAAATGAACAAATTTAGAATACGCAAAATGGGCTGAAGTTCCTTTAGCAAAAAGCACTCAAAGACTGGTCAGGCTTAGTGAAAGAGAGTATGGGATATTCTTCCTGAAATTATAAATAGTAAACACTTGGACAGTAAAATGATCTGCCCATTTTGCTATTTGTGTAGTTGCTCTGTCTTTTAGAACATACAGTAAATCTAAAAAGATAGCAGATAAATTACTCATCCCTCTCCAATTTAAAAAATGACTAAATTATACACTTCAAACCACATATACAATATCACCTGGGGAAAAAAGAACTGTGCACCAAGCCAGGTGAGTCCATTCCCAATGTCAAGAGTTAGAGAAGTAACAAAAACAGATGCAAAAGAGACTACACCTAAACTTGAAAAGGTTCCCTGTTAATCCCCAAAAAGAAGTGTTGAGAGCTGATAAAGAAGGAATGACGGAAGAAGAACACAGAGCACATCCCCAGATGAAGACAGAAAAAAATATCAGAGACTCTGGATAGGAAGTAGCACAAACCTTCTGTATTTGGGACTCAAAATACCATCAAATTCAGACACCGCCCCCCCACCTCAGTAAGCTGAAAATAGGCCAGACAATGTTCCCATCGGAAGATGCTACTGCTAATTCCTTCAGCTGTGAATCACAAAAGGTTTTAGAGTAAGAACAACAAATATTTTCATGGTGCTACAACTGTTCTGGGACAAGTACAAAGCAGAACACTGATCTCTAACTGAGATTCACCACAAAATAGAAACAAAAGAGAAGATGGGGTGTTGCAGAAGAAGATCCCAGTTTTCTCTTCTTTGATATGTCTGGATCCTGCAGCTCTGTGTGCACATTCTCCTTGTCCCTCATGAAGGTCCCAGTCTGGGTTGGAAGGGACCTTTAAGGGGCCATCTTGTTCCGCTGCCTGCTATGGACAGGGACACCTTCCACTAGCCCAGGTTGCTCCAAGCCCCGTCCAACCTGGCCTTGGGGGGCCTTCCAGGGATGGGACAGCCACAGCTTCTCTGGGCAACCTGTGCCAGGGCCTCATCACTCTCACTGTAAAAAATTTCTTCCTAAAATCTAGTCTAAATCAACCCTCTTTTGGTTTAAAACCTGACAGAAGCAGCAGTACTGCCAGTTTACTTGCCACAAGGAATACTGGAAAATTTCTGTGTCCAAGTCCCCTGTCACACTGCTTGTCCCTGTTACTTTTCAGCTTTTGCTAACTTGCATCTGAGAGTAAACTCAATTCTTGGTGGTCTTACACATCTGCAAAAGGGCAAACACGCCTGCATTCAGGGCTGGGATATGGGAATACAGATACCTGAGCCTGAAATCCTCCTAATCACATCAAGGTTTCAGAAGAAAAAAAAATTTTTGAAACATTGAAAACACCCCATAAAACCCTAGGACACTGGCAGTAAGGCAGGCTTCTAGGGAAAGCAATTACCTTATTCCCAGAAGTTAGGGCATGTCTCTTAGACCCTTGCAAACTATGAGTTAGGAGTGACATGTGAGCTCCTATTTCAGGGCCTCGAACCTGCTGCTATTTTGCTGGGAAAAACTACTCACACATTTTGTGCAGTCACTATGGCTACACAGGGAAAGGCTAAAAAGTTCCAAAGCTAAGTGTGGGTGCTGGAGCCCAGAGACCCTGTCTGCAAAGCATGATGGAAGCAGGCCACTTGGAAAGGTCATCTGTGAGTGTCCATCACTGGAGTGGAATACCCATGGATCAAACCCAGAGGGATGAATCCCAGCCCAAAACCAAGGGACAATCCTTCACAAGCGCAAGGACAGCTTACTTGCCATTCCACATGCAAATTCTGTCCATGACTTTTGCTAGGGCAAGGGAGGCAGCAGAGAATCATGTAAAACGAATAACTGTCCAAAAATATTCAGCAGACCATCTTTTCGTTCCTTTTTCCTCACGGATAATGATGAGCCCTGAGGTGGCAGTGATTTTGAGCAACTAACAACTCAGACCTGGACTGGGATCAGTAACCTAATTACAACATGCATTTTGCTGCTTTCATGAGCTATTCAAGTATCTCAAAGAAACACAAAATTCTTCGTGTGTGTGTGTGTGTGATTACCCCAAACTGTCAGTGGTTAATTCCAAAAGCGTATCCTCACTTAAAAATGGTAGTTGTACCACAAATTAAACTATTATAGCCATGAGTAAAATTAGGTTCCACATTTGTACTTTCTAAAATATCAAAGGTATGGTTAGTAAAGTCTTTTGTTTAAGATCTCTAGAGTCCTGGAGGTAATGAAAACTGGGTCAAAGAGTAGTTTCTCTCAAAGTTTAAAGTAAATGCTGTGTTCAAGCAATACCTGCTCCTGTGACTCATGGAGTATTTGGTGTAGAGAATGGAACTACTGTAGCAACACACACACCCCAACAGTAGTACCACTGCCTCACAAAAAAGGAGGAAGGGGGGGAAAAGAAAGGCATAGCAGATGATTTTGAACAGTTTCCTGTTACGGTCCCTTGAAAGAAATCCAGCCATACTTTCTCCCTGCTTTCTGTTTGCTGAATTTCTCCTGACAGTTGGCTCCTTCGTTTGCCAGAACCACAACAAAGGACGGCCTTGAGTTTCCACACAGGCCATTTTCTCCCTCTCTCCTCTCTGATCATCTCACAAAGGTATTATTGTTGCTGGTTCACTGGGGCTCAGTGCACCTGAGGCACATCAAAGGCACTTTTTAGTGCCCGCCTGACCACACAGGTCTCTCTCCCACTGCATTAAATTAAACTCGATGATTAATCTCTGTAGCCCTGAGGGTCCCCTGGTGCACACAGAGAGAGAAAATATATATTTCTATCAAAACACAAGTATAATATACTTTCATTTTATAGCCCTAATTAAAAAAAGGAACAGCTAATTTCAGCCAAATGCAGCTGCATATAGGTCTCATTAAAACACAAATACAACTGCTCTGTGTGCTGTACATTCACTTCATGCAGCCTGTGCAGGTAATAGATAAAAGAACAGTAAACCAAAATCCTTTCACAGATTGAATCCAGAGAAGTTTAGAACTTACTTATTGTCTGCTGGCTACAGATTGTTATACCTCTGTGCAGATGAGTGAAGGAAGGCAGTTAAGGAAATGATTATAAAATGCTGAGTAGTTACATTTAAATAAAGATCCACTTAAATCTAGCCAAAAACTGCACAAGCATCTATTCCCAGGTTTGCATTGAAGTGATTAAGAGCCTTAAAAGGTTCTACCTTGTGCAGTCTGTGTTTGACTTCGGGTTGCTTTAATGACAGAACATTGACATGGACTTTCTCAAGTCCCTTTTGTTCTACTAGCATATTTAATGGAGCCACATCTCTCATGGTTGTGGAGTACGCACACAAAAAGTGCTGTGGAAGTGTCAATGCTGACATGCCATGCTCTAGTCTGGGAAGCAAAATAATCTATACTTGTGAACTGGGTCTAGTTAGAACTTACTGATATACAAATATTAAAAATTAATAAATAGCCACATACATGTGCTCCTACAGGGCTGGTTGTACTAAAGGAATAAGCTGGAGCCAGGTGGCCCATTGCCAGCTACTCAAGGCTGCCCTTAGACCTTTGGGGGAAACTGTCTGCGAGCTCCTCAGCTCATTTCAGTCCAGTATTATGTCTCTATTAACTCAACTAATTTTAACAATTTAAACTAACTCAGCTAAATGAAACAGGTTAGGAAGAGTTCACTCAAACAGCTTCTACTGAAAGGGCAGAAACCTCCAGCAAAAAACCTAGAAATAATGAAAGTAGTGGCAGGCTCAAAGGGTGACTCCTTCCCCCAGGACTGGTACCTGCAGGTGCCCCACCTGCCCTGTGACAGACACAGAGGTACCAGTGGAATTTTTCAGAGACAGAGCAAGTCAAAAGTGATGGAGTTTGAGGTTTGAAACTTTTGCTTAGGAAGGACCCCAAATATATTCCAGTTTGCCTACAGGATTTAAGCTCTTGTTCAATGCTCTGCTTCACAATAGTGGGATTATTCACGTCTTTAAATTCAATCATGTGCTAAAATGCTTTGCAGAACGACAATCCATGTGACAAGATCACCATTTATTCATGCTCAAGATAACCACGGGTTCACGCTGTCACTACAGAGACAACTTAACTTACTGTTAAGCCTGATGTTTTATTATCAGCCTCCTTTCTTTGTCTCTCCTGCCGCTTTCTCCATGAAGCATGTTAGTCCTCTCTAACACCTCTAGCACTCCCCGTGCCATTTGCTCCTTTTGGAAAAATCCAAGTTATAATCAGTCTAAATTTAAGACCAAAATGAGTTTTAAATAAAAAATGTGGCAGAAAGGGGTACTTATCTAAATGGAATGCTCTTAGACTCATACATTTTAAAACGGTATAAATTTCAAAAGTAGACACTAAATTTTAATTGCAATCTCAGAGAAAGCTTTTGTATTAATTCACTGAGAAAAATTAGCAACGTGAAAATTGCTTATTGGGGGTTTTCCTTCTTTTTAGTCATGATAAGTATCATAATTCTATACATCATGGCAATTTTCAGAGGAAGAAGGATTTATATTGATTCAGGGAAGAGGTGGGGGAGAAGGGCTGTGACTGAAGACGTGCACTCTTTCTCCAAAGTCACTATTCTGCAACACATTAGTGACAGGCTTGTCACAGATAACTCAGGCTCAGAGTCTTTGGCTCAGATTTCAGGCTGCTCTTTAAGCCACTCTGGCATCGTGGTTTTTACTTTCCATGTCATTTTTCAGTATTGATTTCTACTACTATTAAAGTTCTTGCCTAATAGCAAATGCACGGTAATTTATAATTAATATCTGAAGAAAAAGATAGAGTTACCAGAAAAAATTCAAGGGAAAGGAACTGGGTGAGAAGGACAAAGGTCACTTTTCCCTTCAAAAACATAAGTTAGTATATTCTGTACAAATTAGGACACACAACCTACCCCCATGTGGCACGAAGATGTTCCACAGATCATTGCAACTCGGGATGTAATCGGCTGGTTCTCACATGGCAGGTTATGTCCTTTCACATCTGCTCCAATTACTCCTATTAAAATAAAATTAAAGTTCTCTTTTAAAGAAGAACAAGCCACCCCTCACCAAACAGAGCTCTTCTGCACACAGATGATTGCTAAATAATCTGACACAACTGCCACAAATCAAGAAAGTCTACTTAGTCAATAAAGAAAATTATTTTATCCATCAGATTAAAATTTTTATTCCAGATACAAGGACACAAGATGATTTCTTCTATGTTCATGTTTATCATCACGATTTTTCAGTGTTATTTTGCCTATAACCTGACTATATTCTCTTAGGTAGCACACTGACATGCAGAGTAAAGAGGGCCCTGCTGTAATGGCAGGCTGCAGATGTGTTTATTTGTTCACAGTTTATCATGCACATCCCAGATGATGTGTTTTGTCAGAGGATGAGTTGGAGAAAGGGGTAACTTGGCAGGAGACTGGAAGGCTGCCAGCTTTGTTGTCTTCACTGCTGCTGCTCTTCTCTCCGTGTCAGAACCATCTGAAGGGAGATTATTCCTTCCCTTAGAGGAACTGAGCTTGGCTTTGAGGAGCCTCTGCATGCAGAACAGGACAGAACAGAGGACAAACTCAGCAACAATCAGGCTGTAGCAGAAAATACACCCAGGAGATGCCAGAGAGGTGCCAAGAAAACCTATGGCCAAGCCTCAGAACACATCACATCCTGCTTGATTCACTCCATGGGAGGTTACAGTGGGAATCCTGCCCTCTCCTCCTCCTCTCCCAGGCTGCATTCTTGCACCACATTGTGCTGCACTCAGCAAAATGCAGCAGTCCAACAAGTAACATTCTCTTAGTTGTCTTTTTTCGTCTTGAATATCACTTTTCAACTGGCAAACTGGTCACCAGACCGCTCGTTGCATCTGCACTTGCATCTGCAATGCTCAGTTTGGATACTAGTTTGCCAATCCTGCCAAAAAAAACCCTTTCCCCTCACTGTAGAAGGATCATGAAAGCACTTGCTGGACACTGTGAAGGATGCCAAGTGCTGTGGCTGGTTCATATCCTACATTTCATTAACACCTTCTTGTTTAGTTCACCACTGCAACATTCTTTTGGAGTTTGTCTTACTTTGAGTGCCACGGTTATCCTGGTATTATCATGGTTGGAAATCATCTAAATAATCAGAAAATTAAGGGGCTAAAATTTTACAGTCTTCAATAATCATAGGAATCATAATCTGTCCTTATGCCCCTTTATCTTTTAATTATGTGGTTGCACAGCTGTCAGGCAGAGAGTCAGGAACAAGAGAAAGCTAAAAGTAAGGCTTCTACCTCATATGTTTTATTTTTCACTGCTCCAACATGACATATATGAGTTCATATTAGGAATTTTGGATAGAGTTGTCTACAAGGCAATTTCCTGTACTAAGCAACACTATATTAGAATTTCTAAAGGAGCTAAAAATATTGTTCACACTTGAGAGGGACCAAATATATGAAACTGAATTGTTAACACATGTCATAAATGCATTTTCATAAAAAATACAAAATTAAGGACTCCATGTTTAGATATTTTTTAATCACTAAGAAAATATACATTCTGCAAAACAGGTGTTCTGGGCCTTTTTGGAGTTTCTGAGGGTAGCTGTACTAGTGTTTAGAGTCACAAGAGTCTTCCTATTCATGATTAATTGAAGTCAGAGAGCAAATGAGTCCAGAACATTCTCATAACAATTAAGGCTTTGATATTTTATTAGCTAAAAATAATATAATTGCTGTTATAAGTCACTTTCACCTCTAACTTGGTCGGAATTTTTCATAGTCCAGGGGCGACTCAACATCTTTTGAAGTATCTTAAGAGACACTAAGAACGAGAAATCTGTGCACCCCACAAAACATAAGTGAGATTTTTAGGAAAGCAGGCAATGTTTAGCATGTGCACTTCTGGATTATACAGGTATTTTAGATACTGTATAATAAATTATCTACTTTTGTTGAAACAATGCTGATGTCTTTTGAAAAGGTATAATGTAAACAGTGCTTTTATAAGGCCAGTCCCAAAGCCTGGCCTCCCATACTCACATTTTTATCTCTACACTTTTAAATTGGTACAGTACATCAAAATGTAAGGCATAACTACTCAGCTCTTGGATTTTTACTTTTCCATAAAAGGTATCAGATGGACCAATTCAGGAGTCACACATGACCTCCACAAACACAAATACTAAATAATTCTTTATCTGTACCTTATTTTACTCAAAACTGTGAAGCCTTTATAAACTTTAGGAACTGAAGTCTGCCCAACAAAATTGCACTTTATAGCCAGCCAAAAGTAGATGTGAACTACATCAAAAATTATTAACACCGAAGACAAGATGTCCATCATGTCATTCTGGTTTAGCCTGTAGGACGCCAAAGAGCCCTTTTCATTACTCTGCTGTTACAAACTATTTTTAAAAAAAACAGCAGAATGTGTTCACAAATAAGAAGAATGACACCCACTGGATGTTGTTATCCCCCAGACTAACCTATTGCCTACTACTCTACAGGTCGTATCCTTCCAACAAATTGTAAACCTCAGTATTTCAATACAGAACACAGAAGGGTTAAGAACTAAAACATATACCAGTGCCTTTCCTAAATATATGTTTTACATCAACTACAAGATATATTTATTTCTAATATTTTCACATTTTACTTCACTGTTTCAAATATCTCTTCTCTCTTTTCTTCTGTGCTCTTTTAATCATTATTAAAAGATTAATATGATTTAGTGCATTGCCATCCTTGGTGTCTTTTAACCAGAACAGTTTAATTTCCTCATTATATTATGTTTCTTCTACTTTTTGCATTTCTGCTTTACCTTCAGGAATTTCAGCTCTGTATTCTACACAGTGCAGGTAAAACTCGACTTGAAAAATATTTAAATTTCTTGTTATCAACAGCTAGGGATGAAGGATTTATATTCAGCATTTCAGATGTGCAGCCACACTGTTTATTCTCTTTACATACATTTGCACTCTACAGTTCTCCTTTTTCTCCTGTTGTCACTTCTGTTATCAAAATCTTTTCATTTTTTCTGTCTTTTCTACTAGTTCCCCTACCTACTTATGATCCTTCCCAGACTCAAGGATGAGTTCCATCTTCAATCTTCCTCTTGTCCCAGACTGTAGAGCTATCATGTGATCACCACTGCCTTCCTGACTCTTCCCTCTGTGATTCCCCTCTCCCTCTCTAACAACAACCTGGATGTTGTGTTTTCCTTCCCCTGGCAATCATTTCAGTAGTCTGCTCATGTTTGTGGCGCCATCTGGGAAAACATATTTGGATAAACAGGACTAGCATAAGCAGACTGTCTCAATCCACTGAAGCCCTTCTCTGAGGGCTGTCAGTAGTTATGTATTTCTAATGTCAGAGTTTCTTTACAGAAGTCTATAAAAAAAAGAACGGACAGTTGCTCTCTATTCTTCTTTAAATTCAATTAACTGATTTCAACACATGAAACTTTCTGTGCTCTGGATCCAGTACTCACATCATGATGCCAATTAAACAAGGTCCCTCCACTGCCACATTTTCAGGTGCTCTGTGACAACCCAGTTTTGCAGCAAGTTCATTATTTCAGGTCAGTTTATTATGACATCCTTTTCCAAGAACACAGAACTGCCAAGGCACACAGTTAAACACATTTTTATGCAGTTGGGATAATAATTGACACGAAAGATTTTTAAGTCAGTCACAACAGTAGGGGCACAACACATCTACAACTATGACACTAAAGTTCAGTCCTCCTTTTTGCACATAGATATTAGATCTATATCTAATCCCTCCGAGGTGGTAAGAAAAGCAATCTGCATGATTACTAAACCTCATCAGAAACAGTGATCAGAAGCAAAGTGAAGGGATTTAAACATTTTAAAAGTTCCAGACTCCAGCTTCTAGAAGAACAAATGTGACTTAAAACAGCACAAAATATTTGAAACAAAACTGGTATTTTAGCAGATAATCATATTTCAGTTCAACCTAGAGAAAAATCTTCTGATGAGCAATAGATTTCCAGTGAAAAAACTGTTTCAATAACACTGTAACTTCCTGAGGTAAGACTTTTTTCTAAACAATGAAACTAAATAACCTCAATTTCCTGCTGAAAAAGTTACACTGAATCTCTTTGTTATTGACTGCGTTAAGATAAGGCTAAACTACATAGTAAGAAAATGAAGGCACTGAACCTATCAAATACATTTCAACACAACTGGGCACATCAGAACAGGATGCTGGAAAAGAAACAAAGTCTAAGCATCAGGCCTTAAAGCCTTGAAGCCTGAATCACTTCTAAAACTAAGGAGAAAGATGAACTATGAACAAGCCTCAGATATGAGGCTTCTCCCTCGGAATGTTACTTTTTTATTTTTCTTGCCTATCCCCAAAGTTTTGAGCAATAGAAGATGCAAACTCTCAGCATGTTGGCATTCCAACAGAATGGTACTTGGGCTCTGGAATTCAAAGTGGAACTAGCAGAAGTTACTGGGATATATATGAATATAAACCCAAGAACTGGGAAATTCAGATGAAAAGACAAATAACAGTGATAGCTCCTTTCTATAAACAAACATACAATATTAGCAGTTATTGGGATGACATTTTTTTTTTTAAGAATAGCATCAGTTGGATAAAAACAGGCTGTGAGAAAAACAGCTTTCTAAGGTTAATTCAGTACATTCCCAACTCCAAGAATAGTAAACACATGAGTGAGTACCTAGTCCTCCAGCATGTGCATCAATGAGAGATGCTGCCACTGCAATCCCTTCGGGGAGACCCAGATCTTTGGCAGCTTCTGGCGTTAGACCTTTTCCAACGGCCTCTCCAGGAGACAAGACGTGGTTTCCTGGGCAGACACAAGAAAAACCAAACACCTGTCAATTTACTAAACAGAAAAACCAACGTGTATGTTATTACAAGAACTCCCTTCCTCTCCCTCAAGTCAGCCTGGGATTCATAAAACAAAGAAGTGCATCAAAGAACTCAGTGGGATGGAGAAGGATCTTTCATTATCTGTCTGTACATTAAACACAACCAGGCTGGATCAGGCTGTCCCATAGCAATTTAGAAGTTCAAAAGCATTCAATGTCCTATCTTGCCACAGAGAAAGATTTCACCACAAGCAATTAAATTCTGCTTGGCATCTTTCCAGGAGATATGAAATGCAGAAATCCCAGACTCCTGGGGCAGTTGCTGCCTGGGCTGCCTGAGCCACTCTCTGGGCATAGGAAGGAGACTCAGCTCAGTCCATGCTCACAAATGAACACTGCACCTGTTGCACAAGGAACAGGCCAATTTTTTTTTCCATTTCCATCCCTTCCAGCAGTTACTACTAGGAATAATGTGGCTATAGCAACAGAAACTCTGAAAAAGAAACTGGCTTAAGCAGCAAATTCCTCCTGTTGCAGCTGTATTTCCTCACAGACTTAAATAATGTCTTTTTGAGCCTTCCCTGGCCTTGTGCAGCGTGAAGAAGGCAGGGAACACAACCCCTCCCTCCCAGCCCTGTCACTGGGGAGCCCAGGGGCAGGTCCTGCCTGTATTTCCCTCCACTGCCATAACACATCCAGTTCTGTCTTGTGAAAAGAGACTGTTCCAATAATTAAATCACGGTGATAGAAGCTGCTCAGACTTTAGAAGAACAAATCTAGATTCATTAAACTATCAGAATTTAAGGACACCCCCGAGAGCCTCCTCTCAGCCTGCTGATAACCCCAGGCAGTGAGACCAACAGCTCCTGGGAATGCACACACTCCACTATTTATCTAAAGGTTTGGGGGTGGGAGGCAGAGAAAAGTTCAGTGGGAGCTCCCAGAGATCTCCCTGCCAATGCCAGGGCTTTTAGTACATTATCTGTAGCGTTTACTAAATTCAACACAGCTGGACAGAGTTGGCAGAACTCCTTTTTAAAATACAATCCTATTTTCAGGGTCGATTCTATTGTGAATGTTACACCTAAAGCACATTCTGATGTTTAGAAAGGACACAACAACCCTCCACAACAGACATTAATTAAGAGGAGTAGCACATCATAACATATCAGGAATACACTAATGCCCATGAGCATGAACTTCTAGAAATGCAGTTATACTGCCTGTTGGATGAAAAGATTATGGTATTAAATTCACAGGTATTAAAATCACTTTGCTGTAAATGATGTTGGTTCTTCAGTTTAAGAATTCACATTCCCCTTCTGCCTACTTCCTGAGGAATGCAGTGTATGGAGCACTTTGGGATCACACAGCACACACAGCTTCATGGTATGAAGTTCATTTCTCCAAGAACTTCTATTCTATTGACAGTCACACACCACTGAGCCTGAAATTTCAGGCTGAATCTCACACTGGAAATTTAAAACAAGTCTATATAGCCCGAATTTTTGCATTTGACTTTGGTTTATATTCAAATATTGGGGGCAATAACCAAACTTCACCATTAAGTTTATACAGAAGGATGTGATGACATTACATGACCTCCTCACAGGAAAAAAAGTCTGTATTTTATCAATTTTATACTTCATTAATTACTTATTGTAAAATCAAAACACCGTGCTATCTTTTTCAAAAGGTGTATCTTTTGCATTTTTTCCCAATAATTCAGAGTGTAGAATGTTTCTCTTTAAGAGAATTCTGTATTATCTTTATGGATTTTTTTTAAGACATTGGAGAAAAATACCAGTAAACCAAAGCTGTTTGCTTCTCCTGACATACAAAGACCCTGCAGGTGGGAGGAAGTTCAAAAGAGTTCATGCAGCTAAACTCATATCTTTTTCTTCAAAATCAGTTGCCAGACCTGAAAGCACACAAACATGATGTATATACAGCATGAGATTAAGTTAACTTGAAATAAAACCTCTTTCCAGGCACTCCATTCCATGGTTGACTTGTTTATATCAGTCATACTAGCCAAACATTTCAGTGTCTAATTACCATACTCCATTTTAGAGATCAGGGCTACTATTACACAAAATCTTTTCCTAGCATCTTCTCAATTACTGTATTTCTAGTTAATAAGCATTGAGGGAGCAATTTCAGAGATAAAGATAATCCTCCCTTCTACAGCAGTAGAAGAAATGAGCCTACAGATTCCTTTGGAGTAGGGAGCATGTCTGAAGGCACAGGGGATGTGCCAGGGCAGTGGGCCCGAGAGAGCATGCGCAGGTCACATATAACTCTATTGGCTGAAGAAGTCACATGGTAAACAGGGATATAAGGAGCGGGAATTTTGAAATAAAGCCTCTTTGACCACACCACCGCACGAGGAGCGTTATTATTCCTTGTTATACAAGGGCCGCGCTACTACACTTTGGTACTGGTTTTACATCAGAATGACCAGCAGCAGCACTGCTATCTCACATGGCAATGAAGTGTGTGAGAATGTGCAGGGATGGGCTTCTTGAAGATGCAGGATAATCATCTTGTATTTTGAACAAAATAATTAATACTAGAGTCTGTCCCACATGTTTTAGGAGTCAAAGTACACCTGAACAAATATTCCTTGACTGAAAGTACTTCCCAGCAGTCAGAAGTCACCCATGACAGGGATTGCAAAGGAGAGTCTCCTGGGTCACACAACAGCCAGGGAGTGCGGAAAAGAGGTGCCGGAAAATGGGTGCACAAGGAAAGGATTCTGACTCTGTCCCTCTACTTCATACTTCCAGCTTTAGAGATCAATGCAAGCTCTGCTACACCCATACAATGTGGTCAGAAGGAGCTTTGTAAGAGGGAAGGAGCAAGATCTGCCTGGCCACTCTTTTGGCATCACAGAATTTGCCTCTCCACTTACACAAGTGGGAAAAAGTATGTGGAATGGACACTGAACCACACGGGTAGAGACCTGGGAAGGGAATTATAAGTCTCATGGTTTAATCTTCACTGAGAAACTAGAAAACTCAGCTAAGCATCAGTATTAGAATCTGTAAATGTAAAGTTATTAAATGATAAAACATACAAAAAGTAACCAGTGAGGAGCCACAATTAAAAGTGAAGTGTTTGAAACTGCATTCCAGTACCAGACTGGAAGGAGGGAACAGATTCTTACTTGAGCAAAACACAGCAGCTTTAGAAATCAAGGGACAGATACTACAAACATAAAGGTATTGTACAGCTACACACCAGCAATTCAGAGCAGGTGCTGCCACCCCTAAATCCAACCTGTTAGGGGAAAAAGAAGCTGTGGGAGGGGAAGGGAGGCAAGTGAGAGCTGCCTGCACAGAGCCGGGCAGTGAGAGCAGGGCAGAGGCTGCATAAAGGAGGCACTGAAAGGCCCAAAACTCCTCAAGGCTCCTGCCAAAGTAAATGTATCGAGTCCTTTGTTTACAGTAGTCTCCTGTGCAAGTCATTTACCTTTGCTATAATGACTTCCAAAATTAGACCTAACCAAACAAACCCATAATGGCTGAAGCTGGAGGACTTTCTGTTTCACATTCGTGCAGCTGTCTCACTAATGCAATGCCTTAATCCACAACCTTTCATTTGGGACGAGACAGGCTATTTCCAGTTACTTTTTTCCCCTGTAAAGCAGCGAGTTTACAAAAGGAAAAAGCTGTCTGAATCTCTTCCTCTGCTTTTATCCTTCTTCGAAGACTTGTATTAGAATTTGCTATAATCAAGCTTCGCTTGAAGAATTTCTGTGCTACCAAGGACCCTCTACCTTTTTAGGTGGTTCCCACAGGAACCAGCTATTTACAAAACACAACACACAAGGCAGATAATGTATTTTCAGTCAACTTTAGTGATCAAAATACACTGTACTGGCTTACTAATATTTAACAGAATGAGGTACTTTAGGATGTAGCCCTTTTTAAAACAACAAAGCCAAGCCCAGCAGGGGCCCAGCTGACTGAGCTGTGATACACTCACCCAAACAGCTTTTCATCTATCATGCAGAACAGGGCTGCACTTCACATGCACTTATATTTGGCTAAGTGCTTAAAAATTCAAAAGGAATAAAATCCAAGGGAGATGTCCCTGTTCTTCACTAATTTGACACAAGCAAACTTGAATTTGGGTCTATCAATCCCTTGCTGAAGTCCCAGCAGCCTCAGAAAGAAACTCAGCTGGATGGTACATCCCATCCCCATTTCATAGTCCCCCAAACTGGACAACCTAAATGCCTTCTGGTTTAAAAGATCATCCAAAAACCAGATATCCTGTTAAAAAAGGGATATAGAACATGCACTGAAGAAGTTATCTAGTCAAACAAAACAGTGCTAAATAAGCATCAAAGGAAACAGGATCTCAGTAAAAAGAAGCGTCGTCCATTCAGATGGATCTTGTAATAGGCAATGTAAGGGATTTTCCCCCTTGATGTTTTGTTCATTACAAAACATGGAGACAAACTCCAATTTTTGTATTTTATAATAATCTCACAATGCCAAGAGTCTAGAAATAATATAAATAATATACATCATCCCAACCCTATCTCATACACAGTCAAACATCCCTCTCAGTTACATACAGTACTCACATTTAAGTGAGATGTATATGGCTGCTTTTCTAGAATTTTTAATCCAGCTGAATAGCCAAAATAGTGCTAAGATCAAAGGAAGCAGGATAATGATGCAGACTATAAACTATAATACTCACTTTTTCTTAGGACTGAATGCAAGGTGGATAAAGGATGTAGAAACAGTGAGATCTGGGGCTTTTTTAACCTGCAAATACCCTCCACAAAATTTCCTGGTTGGTGGTTAAAGACTTTAGCATTTGCACTGAGGAAAATCAACCCAAAATGTGATATTATAGGCTAGGTAACATAAAAGTGAGAAAAACAGTTGGTTAAACAAAACCACCTTAGCTTTCTTCAGATCAAAATCCATCTCTGTCTACAAGAGCTGCCACAGGAGCTTGAGGCAATCTACTTCGGGTCCTTTCCATCCCAGTGTCCCACACAGCCAATGTCTTTGGCTGAACTACATCTCCACCTAATGTGTAAGTAGTTCAGGTAGACATATTAAGCTGCTAAATACAGGCAAAATCAGGCAACCTGTGTGCAGGCAGGTCCTGGGTGGTTAAGCTGAACAGTAAATTGGTCAGTAGACCACTGGTGCCAACTTCAACACAGGCTGCTTCCCTTCTCGGCCCAAGGAAATAGAGCTGCTCCATGGATAAATGACAAGCTTTCCTGGTTAAAGGTCAAAAGAAAAAGAAAAGGAAGCATTCTGCATCACTGGGTCATTAGACACATCATGGTGGCCGTGAGTGAGTTTTCTTCCCCAGATTTCAGTGAACCAGTGCAGAACAAACATCTCCCGCAGCGCCTGGTTCACTGCTCACTGCTGACAGGCCTCTGGGTACACAGCACATACATTTGATGTCTTACTCAAGGTGTACAATATGTACTCAGATGTCTTACTAAGTATCTAGTTGCAATGTACTTGCATCCAAACTCAGCTACCCGACCTTGTTATTTGTTGCAAACAATAATTTCAATAAGCTGATAATTTACATTTCTGGCACTTTAGAGCACAATATTCCTCAGAGTTTCTCTAAATACAACGATTATCAATGCAAATGACAGAACTACTGATATACTTTCAGAGATGTTTTGGGTTGGTACAGTACACTAAGATTGTATAGGTATTTTAGCTTGTATTAATTACAGATTATTACCTAAAAGAATTTTTTTTACTGGATATTTTTTAATAATTCACATAATAAAACTCCTCTTCAAAGAAATAATTAGCCCTTTTTCAGAACTGAAAGAAATGACAGACCAAAAATAACCTTATCAGTTACTGAAAGAACACTTTCAAATCTCCCAGCCAAGCTTCTTCCCCACCACATTCACACAGTATCCAGCTCTAACATCCGCACTGAGAAGATACTGATGCACTGTGAAAGGTTCAGAAATGAGTCAGGCAAGCAATTACAAGGATTGAGAAGTTTGACAGTTTGCCCAAGTGTTTTGGGGAGAAATCTCAAGCAGCTCAGCATTTTTGTGGAACACAGAAAATTTCAGTGTGTGCAGGTCAAGTGTGTCCCTCCATCTGCCAGGCAGGAGGAGGAAGTCAACCTTCAGATGAAAAATAAAGAGTGTTCTTTAATTAATTCATTCATTTTGAGACATGACAGCAACTAACAATCAACAACCTGTAAGTCTGAAGTGGGCTCTCCATCACAGGAAATTATAAAATCAAGAATGGTTCTAAGATACACTTCAAGTTACTTCAACATTAATTTTAAGGAGTCCAACTGCCTCTGACTTGGAGGAAGTCGGCAAATTGTTTGAAATAGTCCTTCTGTTTTTGTGAATCCTGACTCATAAAGCAGACAGCACTGTTTTGAAAGTTATCTCAGCGAGAGGCTGAAGTCAAAAAAAAGAAGATGAAGAACAAATCAAGCCTGGGGGAGGAAGAAAAGAAGGTAAAAGAAAGTAAAAAGAAGAAATGACCCAGCATAATTCCGAGAAATGTCTTTTTTTTCTTTCCTTTTTTTTAGAACTGTATGAAAAATAAGAAAAAGGATGATATCTCAGAAATTTGAATATTAAACAATCACAAAAGGCTGAAAGTTTCTACAACATTTAAAAATATAAATTCAAAGGAAAAGCTCATAGTTTTCATACCAGAAAGTTCACAAGTCCCCAGTGTTGCCAGAGTAGAAGAAAATGTGATTCCCGAGACAGGCAGAGTCTGAGACCAGAACTCTACAAGTGGACAGTAGGAAATTTCTGAACTATTATTTTTTGAAAGATCTAAACTTCTACCATGAGTTGTCTAAGCTATGACAGATGAAAGGACAGCACACTTCTTGCAGCAGAGAGGAGGCAGAAGTGGAGAGGAACCACCTGCCAGCAGGACTCAACCTGATGATAAGCAGAGTGAATGATGGTCCCTTTCCCAGTGGAAGAGGAATGGGAAATGTCACCCAGGAAACGCTGTGAAGAAACTTGAGCCACCCAAGTTCAGCCTATTAAGAACAGTTACTGGAAAGAGGAAGAATATCCCAGACTAGACAGTGAAGAGAAGGCTTGGAGGTGGTGGGGGCAGATCTTATCCATGTGTGTATCAACATCTGGTGGGAGGGAGGGAGCAAAGGTGATGCAGCAAGACTCTTCTCAGAGGCACCCTGTGACACTACAACTGGTGACACACAAACTGAAATACAGGAAACTGCACTTAAACCAAATGAAAATGTTTTTATTGGGGAAAAGTGGTCAAGACACTGGAACAGGTTGCCCGGGCAGATTTTGGAGTCTCCATGATTGGAAATACTCAAAACTCAACTGGACACAGCCCTGAACAACCTGCTGCAGCCAACCCTCCTTTGAGCAGGGGGAAGTGGACTAGATAATTTCAAGACGGCCCTTCTAACCTCAACTATTCATGTGACTCAGTGACCTCAAGATGGAAAAAGTATAAAATAAAATAAAAATCACTGGAATGTGTATCTTTTCTGAGAAAAATTCCTTCTAACTTCTTACTGCTGAATTATGTATTAGGAAATAATGCCCGAAGCTCTGAGGAAGGAGAGACCCAAAAACCTCTTTGCACTGGGCCAGTTTCAGCTCCTTTACAGTTGCTACAGCTCTTGGACAGACTGGAATGAGAAGAGGCCAGAAAAATGTTAGCATATTTGGAACACTCTTCACTTGTAAATTCCATGGATTTTGACAGCATGTAAGTGTAAATATCCTCTGATTCATCCTTTCAATTTTGTTTGAAATTGTAATGTGTTGTAATTTACTGGGGAGAGCAAAAGACCAAAGAAAGACAGATAAAGGTATCTCATACTTAAGAGAATCCCTTTACCTATTATTCTCTACTATTTGCAGAGTATTTTAAAGCTTCTTGCTGCAATCCAGGTTTATGAAGAACTGGCAGCTACAATCTGACCTGAAAAAAAAAATCATCATACTTTTCTCTCAGCCTTCAAGGAAATCCCTCATATACTCCAGAGCATCTGGCATCAAAGGCCTTGGAAGAGATAGAAAACTGGTAGAACAAATGGATTGACCATTCCCTTCACAGCTGCTGCAGCATTAAGTTAATACTTATTTAATTTTCTCACCCCAGACTCAATGTCCCATTTTCAGCCTAAATGCAAATAAATGAACAGAACTTTCAAGTATTAAAACTGACCACTTCTGACAAAACACAAAACCTAAGCGGACTCTATTTAAGTGTAAAAAGTGAGATATACAGTACCATTATTAGCTTTGTATTTGGAAGGAGACAGTGGGACATGAAGGAATATAACTATTCCTATAAATAACATGTTTTCTGTATTATCAATTTATTAATAAGTACTACAAATGAAAGAGCATTAGAAAAGAACATCTAGTCTCCCAGTTATATAGATCCTTCTTTTCAGGACAGTCAGAAGTGTCCAGGAACATGAAAACATGAAGCCTGCAGTCCCCAAATTCCTGGAATTAAGGGAAGAGTTACAGTTGCTGTAAAGTAAATCCCAACTAGCTCAGTAACACCTATTCTGCAGTACCTGCAACACTCAACATCTTCGACCCCAAAAAGACATGGTATAAAATATTACCATTCCATAGAAAAAATCATTATTTGGTCCCTTAAGTAGCCCCTGAAGTAGAAGGCTGTGGTGAAAATTTATCAGGCATTTTCCTCCAAATGGAATGTACGCTCCAATACCCAAAGAGGTCTATAGGACATGAAATTTTAACGGAATTGTTAATGTCTTTCTAGGTTTTATAATACCACAAAGAGATACTCAGCATGTGCTTCCACGACAGCAGATAAATGCTAATGCCTGTAGTACACAACACTTTCAGAGTGGTTTTGAACAAAAGTCATCTTCTACTCTTGTCGGGCAAATTAATGGGATCAATAAATTTTGTAGTATCTCCACATAAGACACTCTACCTTCACAAACTTAATCAGTAAATTCACAATGGACAGAAGGGACCACAAACAACTTATGTGGATTCCCTGAAAGGTTGGTCTGCTCTGAGAAACATAAAAAGTCAAAGGCCTGGGAATTTTCAGATGTGAACCCACGCCTTGATGTGGGTAAGGTTTGCGGAAGATCCTAAAGGTCAGATGTGAGGCTCTCCCTTATCAACAAGGTCATATGTTAAGTGAAACTGAAACCAGGAGGAGTGTACTCCCTGGAACCACAAGCACCACTCTGATTACAGTAAATATATTTTCAAAGGGAAAGAAGTTTAAAAAGTGATGTTTAAAGTGTATTTATCAGAATAAAGAAATATATCCACTAAAGAAGTTGTTCTCAGGTAATATCCATAAGTATTTCCAATGGCATGAAATTTAAAGCTACTTCCAAAAAACAAGTCTAGTTGTAACTATCGATCTATAGTTCCCTCTGATTGGAAGCAATAATGATTTCACTAGAGAGTAAAAAAGAAAAAAAAGTCTCTTCTGTCTCTTTTAAACTGTAAAACTCTGTATTTACTTTTGTTACAGTAAGAAATTTTTGCTAATTTTATCTTGGGACATTTTGCTTTGGTTAGAAAGAAATGATGATTCAAAGCCTGCTAATCTTTTAGGGGAGATACATGAGAAAAATGTCATTATCTCTCTTTGCAAGGGGAACGTGCAGGCACTAAAATACATCCTTGTATTTGAGCTAAACAAACCTTGAGCAGACAGACATGGACTTAGACAAGCTTGAGAACAGAAAAGGAAATTCCACTAGAATGACTTCAGACCTGTCAGGTTTTTGGTTTTGTTTTCATTTTAGGAGGAGAGTTTGAGCATGTACAATCTCCCTTCAACCTACTCCTACCTGGGTTATCTGACAAGTTCGAGTTCCTTAATCCACAACCCAGCTAAACCCACTGCTTCAAATTCCTCCCTGTCAGCTGGAGTGAGTTCTGATGTGCCTCCTGGAAGCACACACTGTCCATATGAGGTACTCACACAAATTCCCTCCTTTTGGGTGACAGGCTGCAGTTCCAGCAGCTGAGCCCATTCCCTTATGGGACAGAACCCTGGAGCAATATTATAAATACACCTTGAGTTGAGTTTGTGAAAGGTGTGGTCCCGTGGCACTTGAGGGCTCCTGGCAGGAAATCTGTGCAGGGATGGTGCCTCACCACCAATGTCAACGCTGTGGGATTTGTAGGAAGGAATCTTCCACTAACCAAGACCATTCCAGCTGCAGTTTGGGCAGCGTTCAATATCACTTCCCTAGTATGTGGATCTACATTATCCTGATTGATTTAAATTCAGCAGAGGAAAGCTGAGCTTATTTAGAGTGCTCTTCCCACATCTAACACTGAACTCTCATTAAAACAAATCAAATTCCCCAAACTTTCGTTGGAACAAAGTCACCATTCCCATTTCCCCATGTTCAGGGACACTGGTAAGATATGGGGCGGCAGAATCCACAGCACACAACACTGTGGAGCAGCTTCTGGGTAGGGAGTGAGGTGCTTTGTTTTCCTTCTGAAGCCAAACCCTTCCAAGAGACTCCAGCAGGTGCAGTGTAGGAGATAAAGGAATGAAGTGGTTGCTAACTGGTTCCCACATTGGTGCAGGGAGCTCCTCACTCCCTCTTCACAGACACAAGAATGAAGGACACTCTCCTGCTATTTTGTGATTTTATCACACAGCTAAACATAATGAATGCAACATCTTCCTTTGTAAAAAAGGCAAGGTTAGACAAATGGTCAGGGAAAGGAGCACATATTCTCCCTAAGGCTGGGTTTCAGCATTATTATGCAAAATAGAAACTGTCCTATGCTTTGGATACACCTGAGGGAAACAGCCCCAGAAAGTGAAAACCAAAGGATTTCTCAAGGTGAGCACAAGTGTTTGCTCTGCAGGAACTTCCAAGTTCTGCCCTACGGTTTGAAGGTCAGATTGTGCTTCTCCAATTCCAGCCAAAATTCATCCAGGGATACTATGTTCATTTCTTGAAAATCAACACAATTTTCCAAGGAACTAAACCCTTTCACCATTAACTCACAAAAACATTTATATCTCGCAAGAAACACCTATCAACAGAAGTTAACTTACTGATTTATTTTGTAAACACTGTGTTTTAATGAACATGGCAGCCTGATATTGGAAATTAATGATTTTTCTCTTGTTGAATGTTGAGCTTTATATAGATCAGTGTTAGGAGGCTTCCATCACAGCAAAAGGCCCTTTTTATTAATGGCTACTTTATCATTAAAACATGTATGTTGTTACTTAAAATGGTAAATTGCTTTGCACTGTCCTTGAAGTGCATTGCATAAATATTGTATTAAAGCCTTAGCTTACACTTCATAAATAATTTATTTTTAAAATACTCTTCCATGAGACCACCAGCTGGCAAGATGTTCAATTTTCTGGTAAAAACATGTATTTATTGCAAGTCTTAATTTAACTTGTTGAAGATTTGCTAAAAGCCACATGTGATAGATGTTGTAAGAACTGTATTCAAACCCAAACCTCAGGAAGCTAAAAAGCCTCATTCCCCTCATAGGTTTTATATCTCTGCATAAGCAGTTTCAGTGGCAGTGGAAAAGCTGAAATCTATTCAAGGAAGCTTTCAAGCATAATTTTCTGATAACCTGAAAATGACTTATAGCTTATTATGTGATGATCAGAAAACTTTATAGATTCCATTAAATTCCTTTTCACTACAGTCCTTCCTCCACCATTTCCATTTCATGTTGCTGCATTTAAACTGCTGTAGAAACTTGTTCAAAGTGCCAGACATTAAAAAAAAAAAATCAAAGGAAATTTCAGATAATTAACTTTGATGAATGAGCATATTTTAATTCATGTCTGGTAATATTCTTGTTAATGACATGTCTGCTTAGGACATCCATTAAAAGTCCATTAACTTAACAGGGAAAGTCTAATAAAGTTATCCTGGAAATTTTCTGGTGTATTAACGTTATGGACTTTAAATGAGTATCTGCTGTAGGAATTGCTATTAGCAAGGCTACCATTCTAATTAAACTTGGGCTCTGAGAGTGAAAAAAAATGTATAAAGATAACAACAAGCAGAAGTAGCACTTTTTTTGAAAATTGCTATAAGGGAGATTGGTTACAAGTCACAAATCATGCTATCAGTAACAGCTATAAATTACGATATTATGGCTTTTTTTTTTGTAGCCTGCCATCCAGTATACCCAAATGGAGTGTTTCCTTCATGGAATCAATTGCTGGGGCTCCTATTTACTTCTAGATTGTTGAGACTGAACAGTACAAAAAAGGCTTTTTAGGCCTTTCCAAAGGGTAGAAGATAAAATATTTAAACACAGTTTCTCATGACAATGCAAAGTAAAAAATGTACTTAGGAAACCTGTTCCCTATGGGCATCCAGCCTTCTCAGCAGCCCATCTGAAGTACATCAAGCCCAGATACATTTCTGCTGACGTTCACAATTATACAGCAAAACATCTTTCAATATCTATATATCTTTTATTCATACAATTCCAGAATGGTTTGGGTTGGAAGGGACCTTAAAGATCATCTCATGCCAACAACCTGCCAAGGGCAGGGATGCCTTCCACCAGACCAGGTTGCTCCAAGCCCCATCCATATATATATGTTTATATCTGACATATTTATATATATATAGCTTTTTATTAGTATGAATATGCATAGGTATGAAACAACACCCTGATATACCTATTTTTTCATACTTATCCTTCACCAAACATTCCAAACCAATCATTTTCCAGAAGCTGTCATCCCAACCCCTGTCTGACGTGTACGTCCACTTGCACACGACTGTACAGAGGGACCTGGAAAAGAGACAATACGGGCACAGAATCAGGCAGGTGAACACATTTGACTTTAAACCTGTGACTAGAAACAAGTTCCTGCAAAAGGATCTCTTCTTCACTGGTCCAAAAACTCCGAGCATAATGCTAACATTAAAAAAACTGGTTACTGTTTGGAGTGCACGTCTTGAGGACCTTAAAAGGACCTTGTGTTTAAGATTCTTCTCTGCTGAAACAACCCCTGGTCTGGCCACTTCATTCCATAAATCAGTCAAATAACAGGCCATGCATTTGCCTAGAGGACAGCAGAGCATGAACACAGCAGCTCTTTAGCAGGCAGCTCAGATTGCTGCTATTCCAGGCTAAATAACTGCTTTGCACACTGTACGTCCTTAGAAAAACTTTGTATTTCTTATTTTCAAACCAAATTACAAATTACAGGAGATCATGTATGCACTGGTAACCAGGTTACATGTTCAAGTCTGATTCTTGATAAGCTGAGGTTGCACTGCAGGAGCAGGATATACACAAAAGACAACAACACTTGCAGAAAAGTCTGTCTTAAAACACAGAACGGTCTTCTCTCAAAATTATTGATATTCCCATTCTCTCACTCCTCCCCAAACAAGAAAAACCTTCCTGAAGATTTAGTATTACTAAGACTCTTTTCTGTCTGAACACTAAGAGTCATCTCAGAAGATCAGTATTAAACTGCACTTGAGAAGTCAATAAACTAAGATGTATTAAAAATGCTAAGTAACACTGAAAATTGCAGCTACATGTAGGCTTGGGAATACCACTGTGCCATCAAGTGCAAGACATCTCAGATGCATCTCAGGGAAACAGAACTTCATAACTGTTTTCAAAGAGAAACCCTGTTCAGAGCTGGATTGCCTTTGATGTTTTACAAGGCAGCTTATTTGTGACTCATTTTTAGCCAAGGTGAGCTCTCACAGACATACTCTCTTTACCAGGATGTTACAATTTGAACATGTATCTTCAAAGCAAAGTCAATTTTACTGAAGCATTTGACTTTTTCTGGCAGTTTTGCGTAAGTAAAAATCCAAATAAAATTCCTCTCTACAAAAAAAATTTTTTGAGTAAAAGGAAACCTTCCCTTTCATCCAAGTGAACTACCTAAGGATTGAAGTATGAACCACAGAATGGTTTGGTTTGGAAGGGGCCTTAAAGCTCATCTTGTTCCAACCCCCTGTCATGGGCTGGGACACCTTCCATCAGTCCAGGCTGCTCAGAGCCCCATCCAACCTGGCTTCGAACAGAAAAACAGAAGCTATTTTTATTTACTATATACAAATCAAAACTAAGGCTTCTGGACACTGGTACTATACACACAGTAAAGCCAAATAAGAACAGGAAGAGCCCTTCCACACCGATAGAAAATTATCTGGGACTCACATTCCATGTTTTAGGGGTTTACAACAAGAACCAACACTCTTTAATGCGACACCGAGAAGACTGGATGATTCCAGGGACTCCCTGAACTCCCATTTTCTCATCTAGGACAGAAATGTATATTTTAAATGCATCATGTTTCATTTCATCCTGTTCTACTGGAGTGACCATGTTTTTACAACCAGAGCACAGGTGATGTTCATTCACATCCCACTGGTTATAAAGGGGTGTCATTTGCTCTTGAGAATTAATTAACATCTTTTGGGGAAAAAAAAAAAAGATAGAGAGTTAACTATTTATATTCCTATAGATACTGCAGAGATTATTTCAGGGCTACTCTTAAAACAGCTTTGATACCTCACCCCCTTTTTTTTATTAACAGTTTAAGAATAGATCAGGCAATCACAATTCAGTGATTCTGTGAAAACAGAAAAGCACATGACCTGTAACTACAGCAATGACAATGTTGATATAAGAAATTCCAATTTCCAAGGATTTAAAAGCCAGACACAGAAATCTAATTAGGACCTTTGACAAAAACTGGGTGAATAAATAAATTCTAGGCTGAAGAAAATACTGGGAAAAAATAAACATTTTCCCCAAATCAGTTCAAACCCCTCATAAAAAGGAAAAATAAAGATGGGATATTTGACAAAAAAAGCACTTCATCACTTTAGGAAAAATTTAGACATAAAGAGTGAAACAATAATGAATTAAGTTTTCCCAAATATGGGAAATACCAAACCATAACAAATTATCATCAGAACTGAGTGTGTCTTTTTCTAATTAAATCGGAGCTCTGAACTAATGCCACACCCTGAAAAATGCTCCAAAGAGCATGTTTTAAACAGGGCCAGTTCTCCCAGAGAGCTCCCCCTGTGGAACACCACACACACGGGCCACTGAAATGGCATGGATGGGACAGACCAGCCCCTGCCAATCCACAGAATTCCAGCAGAACACAGCTCTCTTGCAGGACATGGCTGGACTGAACACATTGTGTAGATTTATAAGTGCAAAGTGCTTGCAGGAGAAGGACAAATAGATGATTTTTGGTTGAATTTTTAACACAGCATGGAAAACAAACTGGGAAGGACAACTCTTCCCAAATGAACTGACTGGCAGATCTGTAAGTGGAAGGTTCTGATAGGAAAACCAACCTCAAGTCTGAGCTAAAACACCAACGCATTATGTTGGTAGGTTTTTATTTCCACGGCCACAACAAGGAACTCAAAATGCTTGTTGGAAACACAGTCAAAGCGTTTGCACTTATCTGAGAATTAAGCTCCTTATTCCACTCTTGCTGCCACTCAAAAAGTAGGCTTTTAATGGAACAGTATGGCTTTATAAAAACCCTTAATATCTAAGAGAAAGTGTTATACAGCAGAAAGGACTCTGGTCTCTAAGACAACAGTTCAAGATAAAGGAATTTCTTTGAGATGCCTGTAATAATGGATTAATGTCACCACAAGCTTCAGAAGCACCTGGATGTGTTGAACTCAAATACCTACCCCTTCCCTGATGAGGTGCTGTGGTAATTACAGACAGATGCTCAATTTGCATATGCTGAGGAGCTCTGTGCACACACAGAGAGCAGTTCATTCATGGTTTGTCACTGCTGAAGCCAATGGCATAGATAGATATATATTACATAGATTTATATTAACTTCATGGGAAATCACTCAGAAATTCTTCTCAGAGTATCCCCCTGAGAAAAGGATAGCATGACTCCTAATGTGGGAAAACTGTATCCAGAAAGACTGTGGTAAAGACCAAATCACTGCACCTACAAAGAAAGCCTCAACTATGAGAAAATTTTATATTTCACAGTAACTCCCAAATTTTATGAGATGAAGGGCAGACACTAAACAGAAACAGAGGTGATATTCACTGCAGTATATCCCATTTTTTCTAACTATTTGGCAATATTGTCTCAATTATTTGGCCGTAAACACCAGACTTGTGCTGGCTGAAGCTGGATGAACCAGATGGATAGAAGCAAATGTTCCTCTTATTTTACTATCAGGATCAAATGGGTCCAAAGGTGCTGAGTTAACAGGCAATCCTTGAGGCAACCGTGCTCTCTCAGCTGCCTGATCCAGCACAGGGTTTGAGAAGCTGTGGTGTGGAACCCCTCAGTAGCACAAGTCATATTTAGCCAGGCTGAAACACCATGAATTTAAAGACTCTTTTCTTCAAGCATACTCCCAATACAATGAAATGAAAGCTTTCCTTTCTCTGTTCAGAACAAAAAGTTATGCTTAGAATATTCCTACCGAAAAAAAAAACAACTGTTGTGCATGGAAAATTTATATTTAAACCAGATTTTCAACAGGAACATGATTATGCTTAGAGTTTCTTACAAATACCAGTCTACAAAGAACTATAGGATCCTACTTGCATCCAACAGCCTCAAGAAAAGAAAATCCCTGCCACATTCATCACAGATGTTCATTACAGCACCTTGCACAACCCCTCCTCTCACTGTCCAGCTCTGAGTTTTTGCACATCTGTTGCTGAGGATTGACTGTGGATGTGCTGAAGTTCTGTATGACCAGAACCTCAGTAGTCTTAAAAACTCAGTTCAATCCATAGGGATTGAACACACACTGGTAATTCCCCGTCTGTAAGCAACTATGTGCCCTCACTAACCTGCAAAAGGATCCAGGGCAACTGGACTTGCGGTCACTTTGGTGCTCAAGGTGAGCTGATATGTGGCTCTTCCCACATTATCTACCCTTTCTGAGTAGTATCTCTCACTCTCTTGTACTTCTTGGAGAGAAGGAACTTAGATACATTTATGAAAATGGGAAATACTGTGTGGTCTAAGTCATCTGCATAAAATGTACCTAAAAGGTAAAGGTCACAAAAAATTTCTCCACAGCTCTGAAGAGTCACCAGGGCTTTACACTTTGGTCCATTCTTTGCTGACACCATCTCCCACACTCCAAATGGGATAAAGCAAGTATGGACACAACTCCCAACTCTGCAGAGATTCAGTCCAGCCTGGAAGAATACCTGCTATGAAAATGCAGTTGGGGGATACTCCTTGACTGCAGCTGTCTTCTGGAAGTCATCCTAATTTTGAATAGAGCAATAAGTAAATCCTACTAACTAAAAGTTATTAAAAGCAACTGTTTCTTCCTGAAAAGTGATCCCATAAGGCATTTCTACACGACCTTCCATTCCAGAGGGTTGGTTCAATACTAGTTAGCCTGGAAAATGCATCAGTTATCAGTTTTAAGGGCAGAGAATCCTGTCTGGGCCACCCTGAAGTGAACGTAAGCTTTGCTCTTGACTGCAAAGCAAAAGGATCTGCTTCATTCATCCCAACTGCTCGGAAATGAATTTAAACTCAGGAACTTAATTAATTTTACAGGCATCATTAGCAAGGTAACAGTTTAATCACAGGATGTGTTCCCTGGATCACTGTCCAGTGGTGATGAACTAAGACCAGCTGCACCTGCTGAGGGCTGGACCAAAACTAAATCCTACAGAAGTGAGAACAGGATATAGTTAGAACCCAAAAGGAACAGTGTGGAGCAGGATAAAGTCGCACTTTGTGGTGTGTTGGGCAGATTTATTTAAAGCTACAAAGAATCAAGAGCTAAGAAAGCTTTATGATGTTGTGAAGGCAAGAAGGAGACCTGAAACAATGGAGTGTGACAGTCACAACATCAAATGTGTTTTTCCTTTTGTTCTCAAAAGTTTAAATTTAAAACAGATTTTGAATTCAAATTCTGCCTAAGTGAACGTCTCCACATATTGACATCTGGACCAAGCTGCCAATGTCCTCCCAAATTCTGCACCCCACAGTCTCCAGGCTTTTCACAAGAACGAGCAATTCCCCGCTCAAACACAGTCACAGATCTGACTGTGGTTTGTGCAAAAATGTTCCAGACAAAAAAATTAATACCCAGCACACACAGTCCCAGCATCCAAGAACTGAACTGGGCATTGGTGCAGCAAGAGCCTGAAATACAGCAGAGGTTATCACAGAGCAATAGGAAACATGTAATTACTCTCTGCTCCTTTAGGGCTAATGCCATATCCATTAACGAATGAGCTTTGGAACAGAACCAACCTGTTGGACTCACTGGTATTTTTACCTGGCATGCCAATGCCTCTGCCTGCTTGGGGTATTTGGCTGCTTTGGGGAAAACAGGGAAGAAGAGGGCAGTTTGTCCTAAGGGAATAAGTCTGAGTAATAGGAATAAAAATGTGGCACCTGGTCATTCAGTCTTGATATGTATAAAACGTATGAGATGCTGCCCATGCTGAGGGTTTTTAAAAGGATTCAGAGAGGTGGGTTGAGCTCAGGGTGGTGTGAGAAGAGCTGCACCTGCTGTCACTCAGTTCCTACAGTTGCTCTCAGGCAGACTGGTTTGGACCCATGGGGCCAGGTGAGTCTGGGTGTGCTCTGGTTCACATTCACAGTCTGGGTTTTACTCATTGCACTCATTCAACAGTTCTTTAATTGCATGTGCACACACCAAAACATGTCAGGGGCTGTTCCACCCACCCAACCGTGCAAATCCCAGGTTCCCAATATTTACAACACACCACTCTTCATGATTATTGCCTTTGACCCAAAGCCTGTGAAACTCCAGCCTGCCCAAGCCCATTGTCTTAGCACAGCTCTCCAATATGACTCTTGCCTGAAAAGGGTTTTCTTCTTCTAACAAAACATTAAACAGGCCAAACAAAGGAGACAGGTGGGGAAGCCTGTTTGGGACAAGTAGCAGACACATTCCAGTTGCACTCACAGGCCTCAACTTTCAGTCTTTGCAAGTCTGAGGACTTAAATCTATTCAATAAAGGCGGCAAGGAAATTACGGTAATCAGACTTCTTCATCCTTCTTATGCTCTGGATAACACTTATATTTATCACAAATAATTAGAAGTAGTCTGGCTGCCATTTAGATTTTTTTAAGGAAGTTAAATATCACAGCAAAAGAAAAGCTTCTCCCCACTTTGAAATCTTCACTAAAACTGCAGAGAAAAAAATAATAATACAAATATAAATGATGTAACAGAAGGATAATATTTGTTAACACTAAGGTCAGTGGCAATTTTGTCATATTTCACAGATGGAATAGGATTAAACTCCAGATCTCAACCTTTAAAAGTTAATGTTCAATAAATTATTTGGATTTTTCCCTTTTTCCTCATGATGGGGAAAATTCAATCTCAGAAAATAGCTCTTCAGTTTCAAAAAAAAAGGGATTTAATAGAAAAGATTTCTCTTTATTGTGTGCAAGTGACAGTGAATAGCTCATGACCTACAAGCTGGATACTTGAACCCAATGATGATACTGATATTTGACTATATAATACCATTCCAAAACCTTTCAAGCCTTTTCTTTGTTGTTGTTGTTGCAAAAGTTATACTGAAGTACTACATTTGGTGTAAAGACTTCACAAGTTTTCTTTCAAATCTGTGTTTAAAATACTTGTTTGATGAGATACATTATTCCCTCCATTTTTTTCCTGCACACTCATGACTCAGTGAACTTGTAAGATCCTAACCCTCCTTCACAAGCAACAAGACTAAACTCTGGGTTAAAAATCTGTGAACTTGTATTAAGCAGCTCTGTGGGCCTCACATCTGGCAAGTCAGAATTCTCACTGGACTGGTGGCACAGCTTTTATTTAAAAATATAAAGCAGGTCTCCCTTCCTCTGCCATAAATCTCCCTGCCAGAGCACAGTCCATGAAAGAGTAACAGTCCATGAAAGAGTAAGAGAGAGGCCCTGGGGGAACGGCAGCTATATCAGAGCCCTTGAGGGACTGGGATCCATCAAATCTCTGACCAACAGACATGGGCATTATACCAGGACTCCCAAACTTATTTAGCAGACAAGGTTTTTAGGTCTTTTGTAGGGTGTAGAAGGAGGACTCTGGGCTCTCCTGAGCACATCCCTCCATGTGTGACAGTGGAAGTCCCACTTCCAGCCCTCAGCAACAACCAGTGAGCAGGAAAGAAAGTCTTTCAATTAGCAAATCAAAAAGTAAAGATTATTTTTGTAAAGGGGAAAAAGTATTAATCACTTTTTTCTAAATACTCTAGTATTTGGTGTTCATGCTATAGCACTTGGAGGCTTTTGGCTGGCTTTTTAAATCACAGCATTTTCTAAGCAAGTCTGTTGCCTACTTGAAGGGATAGATTTTATTGTATGAAAAATACAATTCACATTTGCAATTTTCTACACCCACATCTATAATTAATCTCCTCTGAATACAGCCACTCCCTGACAAGATTCCATGTTATATTTAAACTCTGGATGCCACTTTGAAGGAAAAAAAAGAAGAACAATAGGATCATTTTCAAAGCCTACATAGCAGCACAAGGTTTCAAAGAGCAAAGTGCTTTAAACTCTGGCATCAACCTTCTGACCACCCCAACCAGAGTGAGGAGTGATCTCCAATCACCACCACAACAGGCACAGAAGTCTTTTGAGAAATACAGAGTGTAGATTTTTCTTATATTCCAGGAGAGGTAGGAGACTGATGTTTTATTAGATAAACCTCAAACTTAACGACAGACTGTTGGGACACTCAGACTCTAACGAACAACAGCAAGAAAATTATAGAATCATCGAAGCAACTGGGTTGGAAAAGACCTCTGAGATCATCAAGTCCAATCCTTGATCCAAATGCTGTCTTGAATGAGGTACCTTAAAAGTGTAACTTTTGTACATCTTGCCAGAGATGTGAAAGTGTGCATTTGATACATTAAGTATTGTAAGAAAACAGGAATGTTTTAGTTTTTCATAAATATACACACACACGTATTTTTACCCATACAGATATTTACTTTGGATTGGGAGAATGTGCCTGTCTGTGTTTGCTGTAATCTATTTGAACCTGTCCTTTAAAAAACACAAATAAATGCATCAAGCACTGCAAATATCAAAGAAGTCATACACAGGAGGTGAATCACACTAACTACAATGAGATGATGTTTCTTCTATTTGTATCAGAGTTCAACTCTTTTTAAAAGTGTGTTTCTCTTTAGGAACACGCTATCAAAAGATTGAAATACTTGGACCCTTGAATTAAGTTTTCCTAGAAGTTATGTCACCAAACCTGAAGGGAACCACCCATCTCAAGTGCAACATATCCAGTCAGATTAATCCCTTGTGTGCATCTAATAATTTCAATGGATTCATACCAGGGATGCTCTTAGTTAAATATGTTGAGTTGGACCAGAAAGTACAAAATAAGAGTATTTTATCCACCCACATATGCCTCACCATGTCATGAGGCAAAGGGAAGCAAACAGTCAGCAGACTGCTTAGTTTTTTTATTAATTTCATTCTGTGTTATATTACAGACACCCAACCAAGATTCAAGTCCATTGTCTTCGGCATTGTTGAAAAAATCATAATGAGACACAGTCCTAGACAAAAAAATGTATTGTCTAGACAAATCAGACATAGCATGTGGGATTGGAAATATTAATCCATTTCCTCAAAAGATGGCAAACAGAGGCAAAAAAAATTGAGGGATTTGGCCAAGGGTCAAAGAGTAAACATCATTCAGACCCCTGAACTGAATCTTGAACTGCAGAGACTCAGTCTAGAGACAGACCCAGGCACGAAGGCATCATTCAGAAAATGTGATGCCAAACAGGTTAAAAATCTTTCTGTGGACAACTTCAGTCTAAATTTTTAAATAGGAGAGGAACAAGAAATGTGCACATATGTAAAACTGAATCACAGTTTCAAGCAATCACTACATTAAGTTTTAAAAGCATAATAAGTGGAGGAGAGGTTATAAAAAAAAAAAATCATCCAAAACTGGCAAGGGATATGAAAAGTAAAACTAGAAGTAGAGCCCATGTATGACATCACCGCAGTCCCACAGCCTTGGGACCCACCTCCTGCCACTCTGCAACATCAGCAACCTTTCAGCTCCATTTCAGCACAAAAATATATATCTTTCAAGCTCAGTATTTCAAGCAAATCACTTTGCAATAGGAAGTCAAATATTTATTTCAATTAAGAGCCTGTATTTAAAAAACATATTTTCTCCTGTTACCTTCTTCAGGCAGTTAAAAATATGACACGATTAAAACTGAAAATATCAGCACACAGAGCCAGTGTACAGCTTCCTCTAGAAGGAAAAGCTTGAGCGAATTCACCACAGTTCAAGGCTTCACCAAACACTCAATGAAGCTAGTGAAGAGATTAAGCAAAGGCTTAAGCAAAAGGAAGTTGGGTCATGGTTTCCTCACTGTGGTGTGGCTTTTGATAGTGTGAGATTATTCCCTTCAGCAGCATCAGTGTCTCCCAGCACACCCAGATGTGCATCACCCAACATGTCTGTCAGCACCAGTGGGTGCCCCAGCCACATGTACCCTCCCATCTGTGTTATACAGAGATATATGTTACATACAGACATGGTTATTCCATGGGCAGGCTGTGGGAAGATGGTAGTTATTGGCTCCATGACCGTGTATCGTTCCAGTGGGTGAGCACTAAACATGGGGCATGCACAACCAACATCCCTGTTCAGGGAGCACAAAGACTTAGGAAGTTCTGTGGACTCTTGCAGTGGTTTAGGAAGTGTGGCAGATGCTGAGGGCAATGCCTGGCCAGCGCCACGTGCACAGTGACACTCCAGACACAGAGCAATGAAGCAAATCTCCACATGATCAGTGCTACACTTCATGATGTGGTTTCTGCTGTCTTCATGTCACTGAGCAGAATTAGAGGGGTGTGAAAAACCACACCCTTACAACCCTCACAGTGATATTCTGAGAGAGAGAACTGTTAGTCCAGACATCTCTTCACAAGTTCACTATAAAGGCACATTTTACTAATTCATGAGTAAATAATGTATATATTCCCAACATCAACACTGCTGATAGTCTAGTTTAGCACAGTACGTGAACACATGTGTGAGTAAGAAGTTCTGAAGAACAGTCAGTGGGTTAATGGGAGTTGTTACCAGCTTAGTCAGGCTGTGCTGAACTGGAACCTCGGCTGTCGTGCACTTGTGGCCAGACAAAGCCTAAGTGAAACCAGAACAGAAGCAGGGATTTGCCAAGAGTACTGCAATAAAAGAAAGTTTTAATAACTACATTTTGATGGAGGCTGATCCCATTTCACATGCTAAACTCCAGTGTTGAGCCCCTTTTCTTTACTCAGGGAAGCCACCTTCAAGGCTTACTCCAGTCTGGATGACAGGACACAGCTGCCATGTGCACCTGAATCAAGATGCACATCAGAGACTCCTAAACTGGCAACAAGGTGTGTTGTTACCTCCTGTCACAAAAATCAGTTCAGTCAATGACAACTCTTAAAATCATAACTCATTCCTAAATACTAGATCTATTCAGTCAAAATTTACAGTCATTAGTATTAATTTCTGAAAACATGTTTTTTAGATTTTAAGGTAAGTCATTTAAACCACAGCAAAAGCAAGATGGCTTGTTTCAGATACATCATACGTGTACTGCATGCCTGTAATTTAATACTTTAAATTACAGTAGCAGTGTATGTATTTCTGGAGTATCTTTAATTAATTATAATAATAATGGTTTGCATTGCCCTCTGTAATTGTATTCATGCAAAAAAAGGGTAAATTTTTGAGCAAATCTCAAAAAGCAAAGAGATCAACAGTATTATTTGGATAGCTGTGGGATTTCACAAACCAAACAAAGAAAACCCCCGCAAAGTAGAACCACAAAGAGTTCTGAAAATGGTAACGAGTGAGTAAAAGCATACATAAATTTCCATAAAGTAAGAATGAAAAAACATTTCAGCTTATTTACATCAGTAGAGCAATACAGAAAATAAGGGAGGCTATAGAGTAGATAAATCAGCTGTCATTATTCCTCAGAATACAGCAATAAAGGCATTCAAACAAAACAAGCAATCATTCTGCAATTGAAAAAGGGTATTTCTGGGACAAGAGAAAAGAAAAGAAAAACAAAAAGGAGGCTACATTACATGGATATCTAGACTGCTTTCAGTCAATAATAGAGAGAAATAATACACAGGAACATAAATGCTCATTAACTGAGCATGATTTGAAAGCAGTGTCTCCAGAAGGATGCTCACATGTTCTCAATTCTAAGATTCCTCTCTCCTTTTATTTCCTCTGAAACCATTACTGCTGCCACTGTAAAACAGGAGGGACTGGACAAAATAAACTTCACTTTGACTTGTTCTAACAACCAAACAAATCAACCCACGGGTTCTTGGAAGAGTGAAAGAAGGATGTTGCTTTTCTCATTTCAGATGCTTTAGCCTGTTACACAAGGAAGCTGGACAACAGTGGGTTTTACATTCATTTAAATGTTAACAACAACTTCACCTGGGAATGCACATCCACAGCTCTCTCAGAGTCAGAGCTCACCCTCCCAGGCACTGCCCCAGCTTGCCTTACCCCAGCACCAAGAAGGGTGATGGCTGAACCAGCAGGGTGGAGTTCACCACTGCTCTAAACTCTAATGAACCCTTCCATGCAGCTCTAACAACATTAAAATATTTGTCTTTCCCTTTCTTGGGACTTCAATTATACTGTAATACTTGCAGAAAATACACTCACAAATGCTGCAAGCACAGAGGAGAATGGAATAAAAGTCAATTCAAAATCCCTGTGTTAGAGGCCTGAAAAAAAGAGAATACTTTATTCCCTCTTTTATGGTTTATAGCTTTTTAATGAGGAAAAAAAGCACGAGAATTTCCATACTTGTTTGCTTTACCAAACTAAATGAGGGAATTAAAAAGATCACTGTTCATAGAGACGCTGTACATTTTTATATAAGAGAAATTAAGAACCAAATATATAAATACGATTTTGCAAACTGCTATTTATCTATGAGCTTGGTCCTACAAAGACTTAGGTGTGAGTAACTTGACCTAAACCAACAGTGTCTCTGACATCAGCAGGAGCATTTATGGAAGTCCCTTGTTTGCATAAGCAACTGCAGGATTGTGTTTGACTTATTCCATACAGATGGTCCTTGCTCCCTCCACAGTCAGGTCAGCAATACCAGGCTGTACATTCTGCCATTTTCACTGGTGTAAAGTGGTTTGCACCTTGACAAAGAAAAGCACGAAGAAATTAACTCCCTGATGTTCTAAGAGGTGAAAGGCCAATTTTCACTGCTGCAAGACACAAAGAGAATTCCCATGGACCAAATTTAACCAAGTTCTCCTGTCCTGACTTGCCATGTATGTTATGGGAATGATGAGGAATTGACTGCACAATACCTGCAGTCCTGCAGGAATCAGAGATATGCAACTCTGCAGTGCAGAAATTAAAGCCATAAATAAATCAATCTACATCCAGATCAAAAAATAAAAAGCGTCATCTAAAAGGCAGCAGTTACTTCAAAGAGAATTTTCTGGAGGAAGGAATAATGTGTCACACCATGGGCTAAATTCACAGTACCTGAACTGTTTGAAGATGCTTTTATTATATGACAAGTGCTGCCAGTCATGTTACTCAGCTGGAGAAAGATATCACATGAAAACTTTTCTGGGTGGACTGACCTTGATTTTTCCAAATACACAGTTTCTTCCTAATCAGTGTATATTAATTTCAACCAATAACCTACAGACGGTTTGCAAATTGATATCAGTGTCACACTGAAATGACAAACTATCTTTTTGAGGCTGTAAGTAGCCAAGAAGTTCAGAAAAGGAAAATGAGCAGTGTAAGAAGGACAGTTCCCCAAACATTCCTACAACCAACAGCCTGCTCATACCAACATGCCTGGACGGCAAATAAAGGACCCAGACCAGCAAAGCACTTAAGCAGAGGCTTTAACTTTGAGCACGTGCCTTAAGTGCTTTGCTGGAAAAGGGCCCAAAGAAAAGAATGAGCCTGGGTAACTGAAAAGCCCTTCAGAACTGCAGTGACTGCTTTGTTTTCCATTCCAGTTGCTAGTAAACACACTTTTGGGCTCAACATCCTGCCCAATGCATTTAACCCATATCACAAACACACTGATCTGGTACAACCAGTCTCTTTACCCAGCAAAGTTCCACAAATTGGGAAGGAACTGCAAGACATGTTTGGGATTTCAGCTACTCATAAGGAACAAGTAATAGCAGGATCTTCACATCTGTCCTGCAGGAAAACTCACATGAAGACCTCAACCACTAATTACTCTTTCAGTAGTTCCCCACACAAGCCTGCATTGTCCTGAATCTTCCACCTCTTAAATCCAGCTCCACAGAACATTTTTTGGAGACCTCATGAAGACAGCACAAAATGCTGCCATAGAACTAATGGCTCTTCTGGCATCTCCCACTTGTGAAGGAAATCCAAGCTTCAGAAGATAATTTCTGACTCTGGGCCTTGGGAATGTGACAGTCTTTTATATTACCTCCACCTTGGTCCATTAATAACATTTTTATATGTATCAAATTTACTCCCAAACCAAAACGAAAACAAAGTTTCCTAGAATATCTTAGGCAATGCACCTAAGTTAAAAAAAGGACTGGAGTCCAAAAATGGAAAGATGATTAGGGAGGCAGGTGAAGTTTGAATGAAACAATAATAAAAAGCCCTAACTACACATCATATATTCATAGTTCTTGAATCATTAAGGCTCTGCATGACAGCTCTCACAAGCACCAGTATGGCAAACTCACTGACTTTTAAGCAGGAGTGAAAGTGTTTAAGCCCTAGGACAAATAATTTGAAAATCTCAGCACAAGTCTGATCTCAGAGAGTTTAAAGGAATGCAGACTGCCCAAAAACACAGCAGCTGTTTGTTTTTTCTGCCACCTTTCCAAGGTTCATGTCTGGAGTGAGGATAAACAGTTCTGAAAAAAAGTTATGTGGAGTTCAGACTTTAAGAAAATAAAATATCAGACTAGGATTTCTTGCAGAAAGAATAAAAAAAACCCCCAAACCTTAAATTATTCAGTCCTAGAAGTTTTCAGGTAGAGCTCTCAGGAGCAGAGGTAGATGGCTTGAGGCTTCAATATAGTAAAACACTTTCTCTAAACCAGTCTGCATTCTCAAAAGCTTGTCCTGATGTGGTTTTCTTGAGCAATATTCCTCCAAGCAGAGTCTCAAACTTAATGAGGCCAAACTGTATTCCCTATTTTATGCACAAATACAAATAGAGGCCCTTACAGATAAACCAACATGCAAATGAGATAGTGGCTGAAGCCTTAATCAGCCTGAAGTGATTTCCATCAGCACAGTATCATAGTCACAAGGTTAATTTGTGCTATGTCATTTTGGACATCATTCTTTATACTCTACCTCCTTTCTCGGTTTGTGCCAAAGCAAATGAGCACCTACTTTAATTAATTAATTAATATGTCTCTTTATAGGCTAGGCAATCAGAAATCTCTTAACATTTTAGTAGGCCTGTTTCCCTTGTTCCACATTTAAAGAGACAGCTGAAAGAGTTAACAGGAAATTTCCTTGAATAACTTGCCAGTGGAGCTAACTGGTGTAAATAAGGATTGTCTGTGTTGTTACAGGCAGGTCAGAAATAGCAGGAAATAGCAGGCACCATGTTAAGATTCAACATCTGTTTATGAACTGTCCTTATACACAAAATGAAGAGCTGCTACAGGACAAAATATACAAACCCAGAAAGTCTTAAACAAACTGGGATCCCTGCAGAGAAGTCCCCTGCTATATTCATACCTGGTGCTACTGAGGAATGGAGAACACTAAAGAACTTTTGTCTTTGTGATGCACATTCGAATTATATATATGTGTATGGATACATATCATGGGCAGCACTGCCCAACAGGACACATGAAAAACACCACTTGGGAAGGAGACTCGACCCAGACTGCACATGTGCCCACAGAGCTTGGGGCTGAAAGGTGAGGGCAAGAACAGCACGGGATGGGATGAATATGAAGGACAAGTGTCAACAGTGTATCATCCACCATTTTCCCTTCTTTATAGGGAGACGAAAGCTCTGTGATTATTACCCTCACATACAGATGCCATGTACAAGGAACTAAGGACACCATCACACCTAATTTTCCACTAAGACGGGAAGTACACTCAATTTCTTTCCTGAAAGTAAACTTAAATCATGACATTTCTTTTTCTCAAAAGAGTCTGTATTAGGTATTTTATATACAATGACAAAACTCCCAAGTACAGTTTCGCAGAGGGAATCTCAGAAGATGGAAACCACAGGAAAGTAGTTTTCTGTGTATTTTGTGGCATGTTCACCCCCTCTCATCACTTTTAATTACAGATGTAAACACTTTAGTGTGAAGATCCAGTCTCAGTCCTCAGAAGGAAGAGCTCACCTCGGCAAATGAGGTTGGAAGGAGAGGATCTAAGTAGGTTCAAAGCTGTAAATTTCAAGCTACAGTGAGTGAAAGCTGAAGTTACTTCCCTCATCCCAAACATGGGTACTCCATATGGATAAATGCAAGTGGGATTTGGGGGTGGGGAGGATTTTAGATAGAACAAGCATATCTTTGCCCATCCTCCAATTTTTCCCAATCACCTTCTGCAGCATGAAGGGCTTTCCCACTTTGACAGAAATTCCTTGTGCATGGGTACAAGAGGCAATTGCTTGGTCACCCTCCAAGAATTCTCTTCTACTCTGACACTAGCACATGGATCCTGGGAGTGACTTCAGGAGAGCCCCAGCTCAGGGGCTCTGAGCTTGCAGCCTGCTGGGAACACCGGGACAGGCTCTCACAGGAATGCTTGTGGTTTCCAATCCCCACCCAGGGAAGTCCAAGGATACATCCATTCTGCAGAACACCAGCAGGCTCACAGCTCAGGCTGGCAAGTTTGAGATAGAGAAAGTGAACTAAAATAAAGTGGACAAACACAGGTTTTAACTAAGGTTAGCAGCTCTGGGGGCAGTTTAAAGTCGAGTGTGAGCAATTTGAACCAAAAAGAAATATAACTGAAAAAAATATTATCTGAAGTTATGTAAGAGTAAAATATAAAATACAGAACTTCCCCTCTGCTTTAAAATTAAACTACTGGCCTAGGTGGAATCTGAAATTCCAACTCTCCTGTCCACAGGAGAATTAAGTTTCCTGTGCATGCAGGGTCTGATAACCAAGAAGCATAACTTCAGTCATCTCTGCTGGATCCCACTGCAATCATTGCTGCTTCATCTGCTTCTCTGAATGCAGACAGTCAGAATCCTACCATCGACATCTAATTAAAAAAGGTAGTAAGAAAATAAACAACCTTTCTTGGAATGTCTTTGATTCTATAAGTACATATACATTTCATCCACTGAAGACTGAATTACAACCTTTCATCTAATGAATAGCTTAATGGAATGGCACTGGAATAAAGAACGGGGAAGGCAAAAACAAACCCTTGGTGATTTCACAAAACACATATATTTATATAATATCAGGCTCGCTATCTGGCAACATCAATTTGCAAACTGCAGTGAAAGTGTTCCCCACCTCAGAGCACGCCAGACACTGACACCAAATCAATACCCAGATCTCCCTGAGAGCTGAAGCAGCAGATGGTCCATCACAATGGAGAAATGACAGAACACATACATAGAAGTGTCTGCTTTCTTCAGACACATTCTTGAAAGCACTGTATCATTGATCTAAGATTATTTTTATAGGCAGATGACAGGTCAAGCATAAAAGTGCTCTGTTTTAAAGGTTACAGAGTTGGCAAGCTTGGTATCACTGCCACGGACAAAGAATCATTTACTTTTGAAGTCTTCCTTGTCAGGTTATTTACATTTCACAGTTAAAAGGCTCCTCTCTGGAGAACATGAATGCTAAAACAAATAAAAGAAAAAGTCCTAGGCAAGCTAATGCTCTTTAAAGAGATAATGTAAATCAACCCTGACACCATCAGTGTCATCCTAAAGCATGCTGAGAATTTCCAGGGAAAGTTACTCACATTAAGCAGATTGAGAGAGTCAGCCAACAAAAATAAAGCAAATCTGTAGGTAAACTGCCTTCCAGGCCAAGACTGTTGCTACAGCCATGTATTACAGTGAAAGGGAGAGGAGGAACACTCCAGTGGTGAAAAGCATTTGTTTGGGAAGTCTGCAGGAAGAATTGGTCCTGAATAAATAATTTATAGTGTGATCTGTGAAAATGTCCATGGAATATGACACCTAATTCTCACTGCAAGGCAGACAGAAAGCTGGATGCCCAGCTAAACACTTAGAAGAATGTTACCCTTCAAATTATACGGCTCTTTTCCCAGCTATAAAATAATAATGCTACTTTCTTACTTAAGAGCAGCATTTAAAGCCTGAATTTGTTAACACTTTCACATGCAAGACATTCCAGAAGAGTAAAGGTTTGGATTTTTTTTTTTTTTAAAGACAAGATGAAAGAGCTCCTTATGGAATAATAAATTTCTGTGAGTTTAAATACTTCTAAGCACTGTATGTACACATGCAATGCACAGACTTCATGCTACATAGCTTTCTTCTCCTTCCCTGGATGAGAACACTCCTGGAATGTTATTGTTTTCAGGGGGGTGGTTTTTAAGAATTTACTGTGAATACATGCATTATATATGTGCACACTGAAACACTGCCAGGGCTGCAAATGACCCAGGAGTTCATAAACATGGCTATTTTCTTATCTGGTTCAAATTTATGCAAGGAAGCAATTGTTACACAGCTCTGGCTGAACAGAGACCCAATCCCACAAGGGGCAGGGGCTTTGCGTGGGGCTTTCCATGGGGTTTCACATCAGAAGAGTTCAAAGGAGATGACAGATCGTTCATTACACCCCCTGTACCACCAGGGTCTGATCCCTGGCGGTGTTCACAGGAGCTGATGCAAAAGAAACACCCTGAACATTCAGCCTGTATCTGAAGATGATTATAAAAAATGAGACGAAGAGAACCAAAAGACAACAAACTCCTCTGCAGTTTCTGTCTTGTCTTTCCTCAGAATTTAAGGCCATAACACCACAACCTCCTTCAATACTCGCCCCCAGCCCCAGTGAAGCACAGTTATCCAGTGCCACCATTAGTCAGGATCCCAGAAAGACGGATCTCAGAGATTCCCAGCCATCTCTTCACAAACTTTATTAAATGAAGATAATCATGTGAACCTCAGGGAAGTTAATAATTACAGTGTCCATATGTATCTATACTGCTTCTGCACAGGATCAACAATGAAAGGGATGTTTAAACACAGCTTTTTTGCTTCAATGGAAAACTGTGCACCACTCATCACCTCAAGTAAATGTTAATTATCACCATGCAAAAATAAAACATATTTTCTGATGCACATCGTAGATTTATTTAAGAGGCTTCTTATGATGTAGGATGTTGCCTTTTGAGACTGAAGAAATAAGACCCTTAATGATGAATATATGAACTCTGATTTATTTTTTTTTTAATTATTATTTTTTGAAGTGCCGGAGAACATTTTAACCATCAGAGACACACACACACACTCACATACACACACACTCTCAAACTACCACACTAGGCAAGATCAGAGCTTAACAGCCAACAAAACACACATTCAATCCCTGAGATCATTTTCCTGAAATAGAAAACTACATATGTTTCTCAAATTTCACATCAAGCCACTGCACAGCCTGAACCACAGGGGAGAAGGGAGCCAAGCTGCCTTTGGGCTTGGGGGAGCAAGGACCTGAAAACAAGATGATTCCTTTCATATCAGCACGTTTCTCGTCCACAATCTCAGTTTAACAAACACTCCCTGTAACAGTATTTCTAGCTGGGCTGGCTTATCAAGCAGCCTTTGCTTTGTCAAATTAAGACACATTGCCTTGGATTAGTGAGACTCCCTGAGTTCACGATGACTTCATGGTTGGCTCAGAGTTCACTGTCTCTGTGGAACGCTGCCAGGAATACATCCACTGCCTGCCCCAATCCTTTCTATACTGACCTAGCTGGCTTTTTTTTCTTTTCAGCAGCAAATGAACACAATAGAAAACAAAGGGCTAGATACTGTCACAGCTAATTAACAATCCTAACATCTTAAAAAAATAATCAAAGTAGTAAATATTTGAAGATCTCAATGCAAGCCTCTGCAATGCAAGGTCTCAATGTATGTCCAAAGCTGCTGGAAAGGGACAATGCAGTTTTTCTGCACAGTGAGATACTATGAAGGGCTCCCGTTCTTGTGGAAAACACATTAAGCTCCTTTTGCTAATATTTTGTAAAGGGCACTTGTACAATAACAATAGCTAAAGCTTCCTGTTTGCCTGTGTGCTTCCTGGCTAAGGTTAACGAGACCCGCTAACAATTTTCTTCTTTAGCACACAGAACTCTTTCAGGTTACTCTGTATACTCAAGGACATATCATTTTTAAATTTAAAAAAAAAAAATCTAACAGTAACTGCCCACATTGCACCTGCCCTTCACAATCCTGATAACTTTTCCAGCTACACATTTCCTATTTTCTGGATCAGCCTATGTGTCACCAGTCTCTAAAGAACATGTTTTGAATTTATTAAAAGCCCAACAGCAGAAGAATTCTCTCATTTGGCAAAGATACCATCACAGGGACACTTGCTCTTGGCTCCATGACAAGAAATCCGTGGCACTTTGTTTGTCCAATCCACAAAAACACCATTCCTCCCCTCCCAACCAGCCCTTCAAGATAGTTCTCCCTTCTCCAGAGACTTTTCCAAACAAGTCTGCAAGTCTGAAGTTTTGGGTTTCATTTCATAAACAGGATACAACCCCCGAGTGCAGCTCAGGATACTGTCACTGCCACATGGGCTCAGCACTAATCACAACAGCCTTCTGAAATATTCCCTTGGCCCTTCCTGAAATATTCCCTTGGCCCTTTCTTTCCACTGAGAGGCCTGATTTTTAAACCAGCCATCTTTCGAAGTAGGCATAAAATATAAACAAGAAGCCAAACTCCAGGGCCCAGCCAAAGGGTATACATTAGTCATGGCAAGGCTGGGAAGGAAGGGAAGGGCAGCTGGCCCCAAAATGGGTGTCTGCACTGGTCCAGTTACCACGTCTCACTGCAGGGATTGCCCAATCCTTTAAAAAGACACAGACATCCTTCAGATAATCATTTAACTCACACCAGTTTGTTTTTTCAACTGCACCTCTAAACATAAGCTCCTCTTCCAAACTCTCTCCCTTTTCAGAGTTTCCAGCCTATCTGGATAAAACACTTGGTGAGGACTCCACCGACACAGCAATTTCACCTCACAGCGGTAAAAGCGAGAAACCTCCTAAGAGTGTGTGGATATATCAATTTAACAGCTGAAGAGCAAATACAGGGATGAACAAGAATGAAACCCCAAATGTGTTCAGCTGCCCGAACACCTCTGAAGATGCAGATTTAATTCACTTCTACAATCACACAGGGGATATAACAGACCAGAGACCTGAATCCAGATTCTTGGATTCAAGAGCACCTTCCCAGCCTAATGTTTCACTATAAACTTCCATCACTGTGATTCAGCAAGGGACCAATCTCTGCTATTGATCCCAGCAGACTCTGCATTAACCCCAGGAATATCCAAGGAGCCCTCTGGATTTCCATCAGTGCAACGGAGCCGTCTCAAGCCCTAGTGATAAGCAACTGGAAACGGGTGACAAATACACTCTAAGGACTCAATCACTGCTTAATATAAAGAGTCAGCTATTTAAATGTGCTCAAGCCAAGGAACTCATAAGTGAAAGAAAACAGTTAGTCAAGGGATCTTCCTGTTGAAAATACACTGTATATTAAAAAGATATCACCCCCTCTCACAGAGATAAGAGTAATATTGGTTATGTGGTTCCCAGAAACGCTTTTAATCAACTACAACCATGTCTCCTTCACTTTGCAGTCTGTAATTACTGCAACAGCATGAATTTCTTTCCTATAAAACTGATTTTCTCTGGAGAAACTCACGATCCTGAGATCTGTTGGAAGGAGATAATTTAGAAAAGTTCCTCCAAAGTATACAAAACATCTGTTCCACCCTTTTCCCTGTCATGATGGCAAGCAGCTGAAGACTGACTGGACAATTATTTCCACAGGAAAATTATTTGCATCAACATCCCTATAAGAGATGAAGTCTCTCCTAGGTAATACATTACTTTCCCCTAAATATTAACATATCTAGGGGATAATAATATGGGGAAAAAAATCTGCACAAATATTCATTTTCTTCCAACTTTTTTTGGTAATTTTGGGAGGTGGCTTGCAGCAAAATGTTGGACACTATCTCAATAATGTCAGCCTGACATTTTTCCCTATGTTTCCCAAATCCTCCTTCACAGGTTTAATCTCTCATTAGTTACAGTTCATCTTAAATGCAGGAGAGACCCACTCATTTTCCTGTGAGTTGCTCATGACTGGAAGTGGCCCTGAAGCAGAATGCTGGGTCTATCCACATGACCTTTGAGAAATCTGTGTGTGAATTCCACCCAGCTGAACAGCTCAGCCATATTCTTATCTGCAGTGGAATCCCTCACGAGACCTCAGAAATACACTGAAATTACAGATGTACATCTCTGGATTCTCCATCCATAACACAGTAGCCTGTAACTAGATAAGTGTTTAGATTTTATTAAGATAGCTGTACCCAAAACACCATATAAAGAAAAAGTTATCAGAGGTTGTAGATGGTGGGAGGGGGAGCAGTGAGTCACACTCACCACAAGTTGAAGTGCTGAGCCTCTGCAAAGCACTTCTAACATGTCTGTGACAGAACAGCTCTTCCTCTCCACCACAGCATTTCTGAGAGAACACAACTGAGTGTTCAAGTGGCAAAACCAACACTTCATTGTTGCAACCTTGGGGGGCAGAAGCTGGGAAGTTACAAAGTTTTAAATTTGTTAACTAAAGAGCTGTCAGTAACATTTTCAATGCATAATAGTCAGGATCATTGCGAAAAACTCAATGGTCTTTCATCAAGGAGAAACAATAAAAAAGAACTATTTTAAATATGAAATATTACAGGCAGCAGCCTTCCAAGAACAATGGGAATCAACAATTTGGAACTTGTCCTCTGTAAGTGATGGGTGGGTGTTGTTCAGTGAGACACAGAGCAATTTCAAAGCCAGTAGGTAAAAAAATCTCAGAATACATTTGAATCTCCAGCTTGGAGGTAAGAGGTCTTTACTGTTTTTATTATAGTTCCACTGGAAAAAACCTTGGCAACAAGGCAGTTCAAGCCAGCAAAATTAAAGGGGAAAGAGAAAGGATTTCATACTCAGAAATACACATCAAGAACTGCTTTTCAAACATGTCCCATTCGCATCTCACACACAATGTTCTGCTCTGAGCGACCTCACTGAAGCAAAAAGACTATACACAGTTTTTAAATGTCAAACACACACAAAATGTTTTAGAGAGCCCCTTAAAATTTTAAAGAAGCAAGGTCTTTCCCATAAAAGTGCCTTTGGAATTGCATTTATTTTGGTAAAATCCCCATCACCAAAACAAATTTTTAAAAAAATAAATCTGTCTTTTATCAGGGCCAAGTTCTGCATGATTCAGAGTGAGTAACACTGTGTCTTGCCCTGTGAATAGGCTCCTTTGTGCTCAAAGGGAGAAAAGGTGGGAAGAATCTTATACTTGACAAATTCACAATTCCCTTGTATTATGAGTATATGCAGGGCAAATTACTTTACTTCACCAAACTACAAGGAAATTCCCAAAAAACAGGTGTGCATGGGGGAAAGAGAGAAAGGAGGAAAAAATTAGGTTTGATTCCAGTAAAACATTTCTTGTCCTTATTTTCCTATCTTTTTCTTCCTGCTTTGCTACCCTATAAGACATTCCACTAGAGCCAAAACAATGGGTTTAATTTTAATGTTAATGGGCTTAACATTAAGTTAGCAAAGGAGGCACTACAAAGAACTATTTTATCCAAAATAGAAGACTCTCAACCAAAGGTGGGGGAAGACCTGGTCCAGAAAGTCTTTTCCCAACATTCATCAATAGAATCAAAATGTTTTTGAAAAATAAAATTGTCATTGCTAAGGGAATGAATTTGCCAGCCTAAATTCAGGCATCTCTACTTTTGAGTATAATCTTCTGCAACAGTTTTTGTTTTTAGAAGAGGTTCTCTGCTTCAACTCCAGGAAGCTGCAGCCAAGAGTACAAAGCCAAACCCAGGCAGGACCAAGGAGCCATCAGTACCCCTGTACCCTCCCTTTTCAGACCATTCTCCACCTAATGTCCTGGCTAAAGGGTTCTAATTCTAAATGCAAGTCTTGAGTACTTTCACGAGTTGCAGACCCTGCATGGAATATCATCTGGGACCTGGAATTTGTCCTGTTGAAGGAAGAGTTGGGCCAGGTGACAGGACTGCTTAGATTGCAAGATCTGTGGGGTGGGAGTTGTTTGTCTGTTACATAATTCATAGTTATACTGCAAAATCTGACTGAAAATCCAAAGGAAGAACTGAGATACTATCCATCAATTACCATCTAGCAACTCTGTTTTTCCTTTAAGTCAAACACAGCATTTCCCTGCTCTATGCAGGGAATATATACCAAAAAACACTATAACAAAAGCTGTCAGTCACGAAGACTAACTAGGGAAAAATAGAGCACTCAAATAACTCAAAAAACTGTGTCTGATGCAAAGGTATCTTCATTTCCAGAGAGACTAAAACTACCCTGTGACCAGTTTTCATCTGAGACTACATTTTGCAGATTCAGCTCCACAAACTGCAATGGAAATAACTGTGAACTGCAGCTGGTCATGTAAGTCCATAAATAATACTATCCCTCACTTTTCACAAAGAGTTGTTTATCTGCAAATACACTTCACTTGTGCTGGTGACTTCAATGCAGATTTTTCAGGGGTTCTCTCAGAGGATTTTGTTAAACTGCTCAGGAGGTATTCCAGGATGCTTTTGAGGAGCGATACAGCTGCTGTGTTTTACAGTGAAGTGACCACTGTAAACAAGATTTTAACAGATCCCTCCCACATGGCAAGGAAGTGTTTCTTTCCAATTCTCCCTAAAGTCAATAAACTTGTAAAACCCCCCAGATTTCAGAGAATTATTAAAAGTGTATTTCACAGGAACTAGAGCAATCACATTTCAGTTCCAAAATGGATCACAAGACCAATTAACTGACATTTGTAGCAACAAACTGTATCTGTGAACTACACTGCTCCCAGGAACAATTGTGCTCAGGAATGTACATGGAAGCAGGAGATAGGTTCAAGATGTTTTGGGGCAGACTCAATTACAGACAGATGTACATAACAGCATGTCCAGTCACAATGAATTAAAGCAGAACATACAGAAGAAAATAGATGAGGATGACCAAATCATATTGTTATAATTAACATACCTTGCAGTGACACCTGTGGCTTTCCAAGATAAGAAATCCGGAAGATCAAAGAAGTAGCCTGCCTTCTCCCAGGATTCCTGCAAGTTCTAATAAAAATATGTTTAGAAATGCAGATATTAGAGGTCAGGCATAATCATGTTCTTATTGTAATGCAATTAAAAAACCTGATTTTTAGGTAAAAAGAACAATTTTTTCAAACCAACTACTCTGATCATCCTGTCTGCTCTGCTCTCTGATTTACTGCCTAGAGAACTGAGCCTTTGCCCCACCACAGGCTGATCTTAAGCAAAGTTTCCCATGAAAAGTTCATGGAGGCCCAAGTTTCAGATCAATAACATGAGCTCTCAGTTCCCCATCAGCTGCTCTGTGTCACAGCAGCCTTGAAGTCAACACACAATCTTCTCAAAAACCACTTGCTTGAAGGACACTCTACTTTCTAGAATTTACCATTTTAAATTTTGTATTTGTTAATTGTAAGCACAGGAAGGAAACAAACAGCTCTGTGAGCACAAGAACAAAGCTTTTGGATCACACGGCTTTTGGAAAAGCCACTTGACGTTTCCAAACTCCTAAAAAACTCTTCTACCAAGACAGATCATTTACAGGGAGTTTCCACTGCTCTACTCTGCAGACAGATGGTGGTCCAGAAAGCAAGAATTCAGTGCCCTCTTCTGACCTTGGTACACTAAAACCAGTAAAGAATATCAAAATCAAACAGAAGTCAGTGCTGCTGACCACAAGGGTCACAATCAGACTTCCACAGTAAGATAACATTGCTTTAAAAACCTCCACCAGCTTTTTAAATCATTGAAAGGGTGCAAAGTTTTCAAACAAGTCCTACCTGGGCTCTTTCTGGAGCCAAATTTAATTCCATGCAATATTAAGAAGGGACATGCTAAATTAAAAGAAAACATAATTCCGTTTTAAGTAAGAATATGTGGCTCTAGAAATTCTTCTCTGTGAGGGTGGTGAGGCCCTGGCACAGGCTGCTCAGAGAAGCTGAGGCTGCCCCATCCCTGGGAGTGTTCAGGTTGGATGGGGCTTGGAGCAACCTGGGCTAGTGGAAGGTGTCCCTGCCCATGGCAGGGGGTTGGAACTGGATGAGCTTCAAGATCCCTCCCAAGCCCATTCTGTGATTCGATGATTCTGTAACTTTATTCAAATACTACATGATATCAAACTAAAATCTTACAAGTCCAGAAAATTGTTGAAAAGGAGTTAATGAATTCCAGAAACTAAGGTGCAATTGGGTAAGTGTAAAAAAAGAAAAATTTTCTTTAGTTTTGGATCATGCAAAGAATCTGTCTTATCTTTCTGTTTAGTTCTTCAAAAGCTTCTGAAACTTACCAGATTTCTACAAAATTGGAGCATTTCAAAAAACAAATGCTCCAATTACAGCTTTTTAACATTAAATGCACAACCTTTGGATGTTTGTTCCTGACCATTCAGGTTTAGCTCATGTGGCTGCTACACACATCAAATTTAACTTCATATGTGAATGCAAAGGAGCTCCATAATTTAGTTCAAAGGTCACTCAGCCCGATTATTTTGATAATAAAAGCCATTATGTGCTGTTAACACACCTGATGGCCTTCAAGGAACAGCAGTAGTTTGTCTATTACGGATAATAAGAAAGGAAGCTGGATTAAGAATAACTGTCCTCTTCAAACAAATCTGCTTCACCAAAGACACTCCTTGGATCCTGACTCTATTTCTTCAAGAAATCCCAAAAGCCACATGTTAGTGACACTCAAAGTATGTTGTTTCATGAACATCCAAATGATTCATTTTTTGCCATCTCAATGCTGTGTCATCACTAATTAGTACAGACAACAAGAATCACGGTGCTTTTTCCCAACAAATTTAAAGTCTCCATGTTTCACTGAAGTTAATTCAGATTTATTTTCACCCACAGTCAGGAGTCTGTGACCACATTAAAAGGATTGTGGAGAAGATCCGGGAACGTTCCCAATGCTGTGTTCACATCCTGCGACTCACCCTCCAAACTCACTTGGAGGAACTCACACAGTCCTGCTGTTTCCCAGGGGTACTTCCAGAGTCCCTTTCCTTCAGCTCTCTGATTGTTTTGGGTTGTTTTAACAACTATACCTCCACAGAATAATTTTTTTGAAGTTGTTATAGATAATCCCAAATGCTTGGGGACAAAGAGTTTAAGAATTATGTAGTGCAATGCTTTATAATATTCCTAGACAAGGAATGTCCAGGATAATGAGGGACTTTGTAATTGGACTGAAAATACACAAAAAGGTAGAATTTCACAGGAGCTCCAGCATCCAATGAAATTTTTTGGAGACACCTAGAGCCACATTCTCCTTGGAAAAACTGAAGGAGCTTTAACATTCATATTTTACTCAGGTTTGCTGAGGTAGCCTCTTTCTGTACAGGAAAGCTTTGATTTCTGCTCTTACTGAATGTATAGTTATCTTGTGAGATGGAGTGATCTTCAGTCATCTAATGTTTGTTAAAACACACTTTTTCCCACCAGAAGCAAACTGTGTATACAAACATTAAAGATATTCTAACTTTTGTTATTGTTAAGAGATTAAACATTAATCAAATTATCTTAAATTACACTATAGACAGCCTTCATAATAGATCCCTGTTGGCCACGAGATTATCTAAATTTAGGCTAGAAGCAACATCTGATTTAACACAGTGTATCAGTCTAAATTTCATGGCTACTCATCAGCCAAAACCCAGAAATTCAAAAATCATCTGAGAGTGGTGTATCAGAAATCCAGGTTAAAATCAAAAGGCACAGATGGACACATAAAAATGTTTCACCATTTAGGGCAAAAATGAAAGCTGATATGAGCATTTAAGTTCCACATCAGGTCAAACTCTAAGTCATCTGAAAACCAGAAAGAAGCCTGAAAATCACTGAAGAACCATGTGCTTTTCCCAGTTCATCCCCAGAATTGAATCTCCATCTCCCAGGCAATCTGTAGCATGGGGCTATGAAGTCTATCAGTGTGTCTTTTTCTAAATTACCGAAAACAAATGTACATTGTGTGAACAGAGGAAAGAGAACAACCCAACACTTAATGCAAACACTTCCAGGAATGTAAGAAACTGATGTCCCATGCCCTGCTCCAACTCAGACAGAGCAAGGACTTAAAACCTACATCTCCCACACTTCACACATGGGATGCCAAATCATGGGATAGAGCTATTCCAAGAGAGGCCCTGAGCAGAAATTCTGTCCTTGCCAGAGCCAAGGCCACAAATGGATCAATTTTGCAACCATGACTTGCCTTCTAATTGGTAAAAGATTAACTGACCCAATGATCAGATTCAGGAAGTGGGACAGGGGGGAGAGGAGGACCTTGGAATGTAAACTCTTAGAGGAAGACCACCAGGGCAAGATGTGTCAGAGCCACGTGCTGGTATCCTCAAATCCCAGAGGCATCCTGAGCGTGGCTTGTGCACATGTGTCTGCACTGCGTATGGACTTTGATAACACAGAGTGCTGAAACATTTATAAACAATTCTAAACAAGAGTTCAGCTCTAAACTCAACAGTCTGGACTCATTCTCACTTAACACGGAATTTACTGTTTATTTTAATGGAAAAACATTCACTCACATTCAACAAGACAAAAAGCCAGTGCAAGGGTAGCAAGCAAGGAAGAAGAAATGCAGTAAAGGAGCTGCTGCCAAGCTGATGCCAGTCCATCCACTGTCCTTCCCTCCACAGCCAGGGAAAGAGATGTCTTAATTGTTCCTGCAAATTATCCCATTGGTAGCTGCAAGTCCCAGGGGACAGAGAGAAGAAGAACGCTGGATCAAACAGCAGCTCTAACTGAGGATGTGAACACACAGAACCATCACTGACCACTGTGCTAGGAAAAAAAATACAGCCTATTGATTTTAGTTATTAATTGCAGAGGAATAATATGTAGATAGTCATTCTGTGAAGTGAAATTTTTTTTTCTAAAGGCTTTTCTTTGTTCTTCAACACTACATTAAGAACAGAGCTGAGAAAGCAGAGCATAGGAAAATTGCATTTCATTTGGAGACAGTTACTAACCAAATATCTACTCCCAGCCCAGCATCCCCCACCCACTTAGAATAAACTACAGCATCTCTGATTTCATGGGACTAGTATTTTTTAGAAATAGCTGACTTGTAATGTCATTACTATGAGGAAAACATAACATGCATCCTTTCAGTTTGGCACAAGCTACAATAAAATTTCCAGTCAGAAGTTAGTAAACAAGATTTTTTTTCTTCTACTACCTCTGGGGAAAAAAAATACCAACAGGCTAATTCTGGAGCTGCAAACCCCTGCCCTGCAATTTTTGCACTGCTGTGTTCAAGCTGTGCTCTCACTGCTCTAATGCTGGTTTGCCAAAGCACAGACATCTGTACAGTCATGCTGTACAAACACCTGCAGCAAAATAATTCCCAAGGGAAGGAGCCTGTACCTGTATTTTCAGCTCATATGCAGGCATCTACCTCCCAGAACTATCTACACACCCTGAATGCGTGTGAACATCCCATTTCTTTAGCCGAAGTCTACAAAACAGCAGAACTGCTGCAAAAAAATGCACCTGCAACTACAGAAGAACTATTGGAATAGTGTTGTGCAAGATAATTGTAGACCACAAAGAAATCTAAGGAAATAAGAGCAAAAGGAGTGAATTTAACTAGCTATTTTGAAAGACCCCTTTCCTTTTCATTGAAGCTGACATTCAAACTTACCTTACTGACTTTAGCAAGACTTTGTCAGAATTATGTTCCAGCTATCTTCTAAATATTTGTCATGAGATAATGATTCTTTATTTCAACTTTATCTACACTTGATGTATTTAGTTTGGCTGACCACATTCAAAAGTCAAATGTGGCTGCATCCACACAAATCAGCTTTTTGAAAAAAAAAAAATCATGTATTTCTTTTATTTTACATTACAGATTTAACACTGGACTCTCTCTCTCACCACACATGGTCCACAGAAGCAGAAAAATGCTCCTCCTAAGTGGGCCACAGATGTGCCCACTTCACCCAGACTGCCCCATAGGCTACACAGGAGCTGCACTCAGCTGATCATTGACTGCAGCAGTCCCTGACACAAACTCCACTTCAGGAGTGGCTTTGCCACAGGAACACCCATCTGCAATCACAAACAGATTGGAGACTGACTACTAGGTGTTAGAGGGTGAAATGATTCAGCACTGATCAAACTAAACTGAACGAAAGGCACTGCAAATCAAACAAAAGATCTCAAAAAGCCTATTATGGCCTTCAAAGTTTATTTTCTTAATTCAAGGCCAAAATGGAATAGAGATGAAGAGCTGTAAGAACAGAATACATCCTGAAGCCTCTTGTCTCTAGCTAAATCTCTATTACGTGTAAGGAGATGAAATGTTAAAGAGAATGCATTATATGGAAAAGAAAGTAAAAAAGAAGCAGATGAGAGTAAATCCTTCGTCAAATAAAAACAAATTGAACATAACAGAAAAGCATAACAAAAGAGATAAGGACCAGTATCTACTTCTCTTACAGCGGTGTCAGCTCACTCCTCACAGTCAGTGAGACCATCCTTGACTTCAGTTCTAGGAAGAGGATGATGGAAATGGAAAAGCACAGTTAGGTCATCACAGAATCACAGAATGCTTTGGGTTGGAAGGGACCTTAAAGCTCATCTCGTTCTATCCCCTGCCATGGGCAGGGACACCTTCCACCAGACCAGGTTGCTGCAAGCCCCGTCCAACCTGGCCTTGGACACTTCAGAGATGGGGCAGCCACAGCTTCTCTGTGCCAGGGCCTCACCACCCTCATAGGGAAGGATTTCCTCCTAATCTCTAATCCAGCCCTGCCCTCTGTCAGTTTGAAGCCCTTCCCCTTGTCCTATCACTCCATGCCCTTAACAAAAGTTCCTTTCCACCTTAGTCCTTTCTCCCCTTTCCTCCCTCTTTATTACTACAACCAATTCAGAGTAAATTTTCAAAGTCATATTCTTCAGAAATACTTTTAATTGCTTGGATGAAAATTCTCCAAGCAATAGAAATTCAACTCCTTTCTCTGAGAGACACCCTAATGACTCACAACTTGCCAACACTGCTGAATTGACCCATGTCAGAACCTTCCTCAACTCTGTTGTAGCTCTCATTTGGAGAACCTGACATTCAAAATTATTGTAACATTTTTCTTCCTTGGCAAAAGGTGAGGACACCTGTACTACATGAGGTTGAATTTGAGCTGCCAGAGGCCAACATGACCCTTTGCTGACAGCCCCGATGTCACGTAATCCACAGATCCATTACTGTGACCAGCACTGAAAACAAACCTTTCCTTTTCAGACAATTCCTTTCACCCTCCTGCTTTGCAACAAGTACAGAAGTAGTAAGAACACTCCATCCTGTACCTCTCCAAAGTTCAAAAGCTCAGCACTCCATGCCCAAATCTCAGCTGATTACAGCTGACCCCATGGTAGCTGTTGCTGTTCTTCTCCCCAGCTCAGGTGCTGCTGTAGATGTTGTTGAGGTGCCTGAGCTAAGCAGGACAAGCATAAGCAGTTTAATGGTGAGTCATTCCCAGCCCACTCAGGAACTGTCTCGTGAGCAGCTCAGCAAAGCACATACTGAGGGAAAAAAACCCTCTCTTAAGGATAATAATCTCCTTATCTGTTATGTCAGGAGCTGAAAAGGGACACATGAACAAGCCCTGTTCGGTAACACCTTCTGCCAGGCAAGCCCTGCTCCTGGCTGGCACGTAGGATCAGGTGAGTGCTGTGTCCTACTCATTGGCTCATGGAGGGAACAGGCCCTGCAATGCTCTCCCCTTTAAACCACAGCAATTATGGCAGAGGGCTTACACAGCAGACACTTACAGCCCTGGGTGGGCACATTTGGACACCTCATAATCTGAGTTTCCTGATCAGTCAGGTACTGATATTCCAGACCTTGCAATATAAAAATGTTTTAAACTCAATGGATCAGTTTAAGGCTTTTACAGCTTACATTTTATTATTTATAAAATGACTGATGTATGATACTCATTGCTCAAGAAGGGAAGAACTAGTAGATGGATACTGGTTTTTCATTATCAACTTTCACTGTGGTCTATTATCATTAATCTGTCAGTACCTGCTTCTACCAGTTAATTCCTTTGACTCTCCCCAGTGTGCACCTTGTTCTGATATGATATCTCATGTTTGCAAGGACAGGAGACTTGGACTACTTGAAACTGGCAGCAAGTACTTTTGGACTTTTGTTAAAGTGACCGTGAGAATCACTGAGGCCAAACGTAAAAGCCAGGCTGGAGGAGGTTATAAAAAATTCAAGTGGCAAGTGTCTCTCCTTTTATCTGACAGTTGTTATTAAGAGGCCATAAGTCATCTGTGACACACAGAATTTAAACACAGGAGATAGAGGTAGAGCTCCACATTACAAACAGGGCATCTTCCCTCTACAGATGGTTTATTTGCTACTGATGGGACAGAAATAAACTGAATCTTTAACTGAAGAGTTCCTCTGCCAGCAGCCAAAGCCATCACATCCCCTCTCTACTGGATGCAGTGCCTCTGGGACTCCAGCCCACAAGTAGCACCTACACCCCTGTAAGCATGCCCAGATGCAAGAGCTGGAACAGGAAATACACCTCCATAACTAAATCCCAGGATACTTCAAGGACTCGTTCATTACCTGCACCTAAATTTCTATGTATAGCTAATCTTACAGAAGAAAGGCATATGAAATGTCCTCTCAGGAAACATGCCATTTCAATTAAATCAAACATCTTTCTATGTAATTGAGAGGAAAAAAGAACAAGTTAAGCCTGGCCTTACTTTGCACACCTTGGAGTTCAACCCCAAGGCTGAAGACTTTCTAGAAATCTCATTCTCAGGAATTAACAAAAAGCATTAATCACTTGTAAAAATGCCCCACAATGTTAACTGTACTCACCTCCTTTATCCACAGCAGTTTAGGTGGTTGCATTTCCACAGACATTGCTCCCCCTACGTAGTTCAAAACTCTATGTTGTGTTGCATTGATGAGCTCAACTTGACTCACTGCACGATGATCCATCCACATAATAACATTCCTATGGTTCTGTCCTGGGGAGAACAAAAGGAAAAAAAGATTATTTTAGGTCTGGTTTAACCCCACCTCAGTATTGTGAGTTACCCTGAGCTGCTTCACACTTTCACTTCTACATCGAAAACTCAAATTCTCTTTGAGCTAATAATCCACACTAAGTATCTAAAAACATTTCAGCCCTCTGAGCCAACTTTAAGACACGCTGAGCACTGAGAATGCTGACAAACCAATCAGGCTTGGGAGCATCCAAGAACCTTGAAACACCATGCTCTCGTAGACCATATTTCAGTCAAAGAACCCAAACTTCTTGACAAAGTTCACATAATTAGTTAAAAATATAAAGAAGCATTTTGGTGACCAACGACTAAAAATGCAACAAAATCTGAACAACTCTGCTGTAAATTGAAATGAACTCAGCTAGTCAGTTAGCTAGACAGCTACAGAGATTCTTTTTCCTCCTCTGTGCTTATGGGCTGAACTACCCCAATTTCTTTCAGAAGTACAGTTTCAGGGGGAATAATTTGAAACTGCCTGAAACCCCACCACTGCATGACTTTTAGCAGCATGAGAATATTCAGTGAATTCTTGTCTTCTTGTTTAACACCATCACTCACAAGTTCCATGGGGATATCAGAACATAAAAAATAAGAACTGAATTTGACTCACTAGACCAGAATAGCCCCAGACATCATTAGGCATTGAACAGATTGTAAGATACTCTGAAGCTGAAAAATAAATAATCCCATCTAAATTTAGAGAAGGATGTTTTGGGGGCAAAGCTGGTTTTTTGAGGAGGATAAGAGGAGATTACAAATATATCTGAGAATAGGAAGAGAACATACACAGAATTGTGAGTAGGTCTCTGCAACTACTGATTTTGCACACACCTAATCTTAAATGGGATTCACTGAAAAATAAAGTGCAACAAAGACTTTAAGTCTTCTGAATCATCAACTCTAATAAAACCCACCAGACTTTTAAAAGAAGGTCACAGTCAGCTTCTGAAGTTTAGCACTGTCCTAGACAAAGACAGAGCACCAGTATAATAAAATACACAACTGAACCTCTTGCCTGCAGCTTCATGACACAGTGAGCAGTTGGACTACAGTAACACCAACATTATTAGCATTCCTTTAGCCAGTGTGGATGGGCACTTATACACACTATAAAAGCCATGATCAGCAAAGTCTGAAGGAGGAGAAAACATGCAGAAAAGAAAAACGAGCCTAGATTTCCCTAAGAAGCAATTTCTTTGAGCCAAGATGAATTAATTTGATCTTGGGATGCCAAATACTTAGCCAAACAGTAATTCTCATCCCAAAATTAATTTTGCAGTAGAATTAAAACACTAAAACCGGAAAAAAAATCCTCTTATAAAAAATGTTTTGTGTCATCTCCATCTCCAAGAGTCAGCCCCAGCAAGTGGATGAAATGGAAAGTTCACTCCCACCAGTGGTAGCACACACACAGTAACACCATTTTTTGTGTGCAGTCCTACCTTCACAGTTGACTGCCAAAGGCTGGAACTGTTTATCCAGAACAACAAGAGAACATGTAGCATCAAAACCAACCCCTCGAATCTGGGCAGCATCCACTCCACAGACAACCTTCTGAAAATACACAAAACACACATGAATACAAATGCATCAATTCATATGCAAGTCCCACAGAACTAATGGGTACAGAAAATGAGTTACAAGTTAAAAATGCGAGCTCAAACTGTGAAATTCTTTATATTCAGTATTCTTTAACACTTCTAATGAAAAATACATAAATTACAAAAAATTCTTTGGTTCTAAAAACTGAATTCAGAGGTCCTTAATAGCTTTTTAATTTTACTAGCCACAGTCCTGGATAAAGCAGGAAGCACAAAAATATCAGAAAATGAAGGTAGCAGAAAACCAGCAACATTTATTTTCTGTTTTCAAAAGCTTAGAGTTGAGCTGCATGTGAAACACGGACACAGGATTAGGGCCAAGTGTTTCCATCAGTTACTTCACTCAGTTCCCACCTGTGGAAGCAATAAATACTCTAGAATTGCTTTGGTTATATTGAGCCACAGCTTTTTGCCTTGCAATACTGAAGGGTCCCAAAAATAAAACTGGTCAAAACCTATAGCAGTGATAACACCTCTGCAATGCACACCTTTTCTCTCTCACCAAGAGTTTGGACATCATACTTTTCTGAAAGATTTTCAAAAAAAAAAAAAAAAACAAAACCACTGCCCCAAAATGCCTGAACTTCATGGCTTCCAGCAGCACTGGAAAAAAACCACAACACCCATGTGGATTAAGTGCCAAAGGAGGTTGCAAGACACCTAAAATGAACAAGAGGAATAAATTGCCACTTCTCAGCAACAATAAAAATATCATTATTTTAATTAGTACTATAAGGAAAGACTTTCACTAGACTTGCTACAGTGCCAGTCTCTTACTGGCTCTGGAAAGCCATAGTTTCAGAGACTGTTTTATTGCTCACACATCAGAGACTGCATTTAAAGGGGTCCAGAGCAAGAACAAAGCAACTCACAAAAAGAAAAATCAAATAAAGAGTAAGACTTGCTTGTCTTCAACAACAAGCTGTTCTTCCCTATCACTCCTGTCACTCCCTTCTTTCCCTGCCTTCCCCCTCACCTCCTCCTCTCCATCTCAGGGCATTTCTACAGAGCCAAGCTCATTAATGTTTGAAAAGGTTGATCAATAACAAGACAATGGGTGAACTGTCCATCTGCAAATTACCAAGCCTGTCATGAATATTTAAAAAGCCAACCCTAGAACATGGAGCAGGCCTGGGCTTAACTAAGGAAGATGAAATGGCCTCTGTGTGCACTGCCAAGTAAGGCCACAGATTTACCTTTACTGCCAGCAGGTACAGGCAGAGCCCTGGATCTGGGGCACAAATTTTCCCCCTACAGTAAGGTTTATTTCAATCTGAGTTTATGCTTGATGTTATCCACAAACATTTATCATTTATTTTGGTCTTACAATACTGGATCCTCTTATAATGAGGATCACAGGTGTTATGTTGGGGACCATCTACAAACCAAATAACAACTTCTATACAATAAATGCTCCTTTGTGACTCCAATGCAGTATGAGCACATCTTCAAATATATGCACTGCCAGGCTCTAAGCAACCTTGACTCAAAGAACTGTCTCGTGGGTAGAACAAACACCAGCAAAACAAACCCCACAGACGTGAGACCTGAAGGCAGTGGGTAAGTCCTCCCCCTGCCAAAACAGCACAAAGAAGAGCCTTTCATTCTATTTGCAATTGTAGCAGAAGTTTTTTTCACTCTGGCCTTCAGCTCCTCACCAATAAAACAAACACTGTGAGGCTCCATCATCCTCAAGGTGACTTTAATGTACAAGGACCGTTACAAGTTAAACAGCACAAACCGACCTGAAGGACTGCAAGACCTTAAACATTCAAAACTTGAAGAACTACTTGCAACACAAATCCTTCATTTTCTTTGCCTTTGCCCACCTTTGTGACTGAGCAGCAGGCAGCCCAGATGTCTGCAGAGGATTGCTCATAGTGGTCTGGCTGGGGCTCCCAAATTTGGATGGGCTGCTCCGCATGTGCCACCACTGTCCCACAGCCATCGACCAAAGCTGCTCGAACACTCGCTGAGCCAACATCAATCCCAACATAGTACCTGACTGCAGTCTCCTTACTGTGCATTCTTAATAAACCTGTGGAAGGGAAAAAAAAAGGATTAAAAGCAGATAAAACGACTGATGATGGAAAACTGTGCTGAACAGGGCAGGAGAGAAGCAGTACAGGCATTTCACAGGACAACTCATTTTTGCAGCAAGTCTTCACTTGGCAATTTTTAATTACTTAGAGTTTTCAAGTCTTTCACTAGTTGTACCACTTTTCTTCAAATATTTGGACATATGCTGCATGGCACAGAAGCTCCTGAAAAGCAAACTGTAAATGTGCATGTAAAATATGCAGGCAGTGATAAAATTCCTCCACTCATACAATGAAAATGCGCTGTTGTCACAGAGTATCACATCTACATAAGGGGAGAAAGAGGCAAAGAGAGAGGAAAGGAAGCAAAGGTTGTGCTGGTGCTTTACACACAAGGGAAATTTCAACCCAGAGGCTCCTGGGTTTTTTTGGCAGATGGGGATGCTGGTGATGCCTGGAAAGCTGAATTCCCCTCTGGACAAGACAGCCAGAACCACCACAGGTCATTCACTATCTCAAAGCAAACAAATTCCACTCCTGAACCAGTGAAAGGGGGGCCGGGCTGGGCTCCACTGAGCCCTGACCTGGAAGGGAACGAGGATCACAAGAGTTGCTGCCTCCCATCAAACCAACCAGCTCCTGAGTGACATTTTACTGCTGAATGGGACAGTGAGTCAGGCTGGAGCTCTGCAGATTCTGGAAACAGTTTCCTCTTCCAAAAAAAACTAGTGTGATGCTGATAATTAAAGTAAACACGTGACAATCTGATACATGTTAACCAAGGAAAAAGAAAGAAATAAAAAGTTAGGTTTTTAAGAGCTCTCCACCATCAATCCACTCAACTTTAAAGCCTCAGAAAATAATTTGCTGAAAAAGTGTTATGAGAGCATCCGATGAAATCTCTGCCTACTCTCTGACAACCTACAAGAACAAAGTGAGGTTAAGTTAATTGATTTAATTATTCACAATGAGTTGCATATTTCACTATATTAACTGTTTCACATTTAATATAGTGACAAATTCACAGTTCTAAATTTCTCACAGTTTGTTCCTAATTAATAGTTAACATTTACATTTTAACCAAGCTGGGAGAATGCTAAGTAAGAGCTGGTACAAGTATTTGAAACATCAGACAAGTACCAAGTTTAGTGCCTGTGCGAATCTGTTACGTCTCTGAGCCACGTGGAACTCAGCTGACACACAGCTTCTGACTTCCAGAAAGAGAATGGATCGATTACCACTCAATGAACACACCGTATTTACAGAGCATCAAAATGGCTCTACTTAAAAACAGCCCACCTCCCCCAAATAAATGACCTGGATTACTTCTGGATGTGGACTAAGGGGTGGTTAGAGGGAGAGGCATAGGCAAAGAGGGAAAGATTGGAAAGAAATGCTTAGTAGAATATGATTATTCACATTTCAAATTAATCCTTTTTTCTCTTTTTTAATCATAATTTTGAGTACGGGTCAGGAACTATCCTTGGCTGTCAGTCTGAACATAGCACTGGCCCAATACAGGTGGCTGTTCACATCCATGGCTGGCTTGTAACCACTGCTGCTTGATGGACATCACAAATCTATAATCACTGAGGCTAAGAGGTTGCAGGTAAAATAAAGAAAGAAAAAAAAGGAGCCCTTTGTCTCAGAAAACTCCAAACATGATTCTGGGTAATAATTAAGCAGTGTAACAGCTGGGCAAAGTTTCATTTGCCCTGAAAAAGGCAGAAGATAACACCTTGGCAAAAGAAACCTACTGAGGCTTCCCCTCATCCCAGCCTTTAAACAGCTCATGGGAATGTGGTCAGTCTGCGGAGATCTGTTATCACACAATGATTTTGTCCTGCTTCAAGCTGGCACTTCATGCTCAGACCCCACTGCTGGGTCCAGGGACCATTTTTTGTTCTCTACTTGGACAGCACAAGGGAGTTCTATCCATCACTAAAACTCCTGAGCAGACCAAAGCAGTTACGAGCTGCATTCTGCACGCACCATGGCAGGGGCACCAGAGGAAGCTGTACAGATCATCAGCTTCTAACAGTGTCAGAAACTTGGAAAAACTCAAAACTACAGAGTATATTGTGGCTCCTCTCTGTGAGCACTGGCTCTGCCCAGCAGCTGAGGTGCCACACACTAATCTCGTTAAGCGAGGTCATGTGTTCCAGCGATGAGCAAGCAGCTAAAAATGGTGTGCCGTGAGTTAACACTAAGGAATATTGGCAAGAAAGCTCCTTTATTTTCTTGGCCCTGGCTCTGTGACCTGGTCAGACTAACAAAAGCCGATGCCTCTGCCACAGAGGGGACGTGGGTGACTAACGCTGCATCTGTCACCTGGGGGGACACGCGCTCGGCATCTCCCTCTCAGCCCTCGGCTGGAAAAGCAGTTTGAAGACGTTCTTTTCAAAAGATGGTGTTTGTTCACTTTTTAATTTTGCACTCCATCTCCTCAGAGCTGCAAAGGCTGGCTGCAGGTGCTGCTAGTTACTTGGGAGAAGCTTTACTATAAAGACATTGCATAAGACTGTTCCTGATACTATCTCACGAATTTCCCTGGTTTTCCCCTATTTCGGCACTGCCTTTAGCTGCTGACTCAGAAAAAATTGAGAATAAACCACAAGCTGCAAAACAGATTATTATTTTTTTTAAACACAGGCAAATCTTTCTTCCTTGCTTTTCACAAAATACAAATAGCAAAAGGAGTATTTTACATCCTGTCTCCTGCTCACACACACAATATTACTCTAAATTTCTCTCCCTTGTAAGGCAGCCTTGATTTTAGCTCATTAATGTGTTTTTGCTACTTAGAGAACAAGCTTAACAGATGTTAGAGAATTAAGCTCACAGTACCTCCTACTCAGCACTTAAAATTATGGCTTTGCATTGGATTCTTCCCACAAACATTTGAAACCTGGAACCCAATCTGCCCATGTAATGTTTACTTTCCTTTTTTTTCCTTACTAAGCAGCCAGGATGTGCACGTGTGAGTGACTGGGCAGGAAGCAGAGTTTGTTTACGTGCTCCAGCAGCCCCTATCAGCCTGTGCACATCCAGGAGTTTACTGCTGTAAATCAGTGCACACAGGAACCAGTTAAGTGACAGAGTTCAAAACCAAGAACCACAAACCTATTTTAACTGGTCTTTCTCTGAGTAAAGCTCCCCTAGATTCACAATGCAATACTCCATGTCTTATGAAAAAAAAGGTAAAAGTAAATATTAATCTTTTTTTCAAGCACCGAGTTACTGAGGCTGTTCGAAGTAAATAGGATCTGCAATCGGATCTGATCTGCTTGCAAAAACATCATTTGATGCCAAGGGTTTTTCTGGAATACCAGTGGCTTGGTATGCCACCTACTTATCAAGAACATCCACGGAAAGCACTGTCATCTCCAGGTCATAAATGTCACCCATTATGGACTCTGCCCAAAGGTATTTCTTGAGAATCAGCAGTCAGGCCAGTGGAAAATCTTTAGCCAAAGTACTTTAAGAAGAATTTTAAAGAGGACCGTTGCCATTCTGTTTTGCTTCCAGAAGATTCCTTTGGTACACGAGGAAGCTCCAAATTAGAAATCAAGAATCTCTTTAATGTAGTTCAGAGGTAGCAGAAGATCTCAGGTTCAAATTTCTTGACTTGGAATACGGACACCAGCGTTCATTGCCACGTGCAAAGAAAACTTTGTTATGCAAAGAAAACTTTGGTTTGGGTTTTGTATCTATTGGATTCTCAACATACAGCTTCTGCAGGCAATGCAATCATGAGAAAAACAGCAACCCAGGAAAATGACTGAAATAACACGTCCTAAAAGACCAGACAGGTCCATTCTTCACGTGCAATATTCCCAACATGACACCAGAATATCCGATGCAGGGATGATGCATGTTTATGTATGTCCAAGTGGTGGAAAACAGTGGAGATGGAACCTTTTATCCCCTTGAAGTATCTAGCTCAGAAAGCCAAGAGCAAGTTTGCAGCCAAGAAAAAAGGCCTCCAGCACTTTAACAGAGCCTTGTCTGTCCACTGCAGAATTAGGGCCTCATATTTACAATTTATTAATTGAATTTGCAAACAGAAGGTGAGAGACAGAGAAAAAAAATAAAATTAAAAGCCATGTTCAGCTTGACTGTGTTAATCCATGACTGTAACTGCTAAGGCAGGACAAGAAGCCAAAATTCCCTCCAAGCACTAAACCAGCAATGGCCTCTTTCTCTGCAAATCACAGCAGGGACAGAATGGCTTTTCAAACAAGCATTTATGATCAAAAGGCTACAGCATATGATAAATATTTATATGGCCCATTAAATAATAGTCTGTATAAATATTATTCAAAATGTGCATGCTGGAAACCACAGACTTCCCAGTTTATCCTTATACAAACGTGTTAGTTTTCCCACATAGGCAATGAAAAAAAAAAAAAAAGGAGGGGTAAAACTCGGTTGCAAAAATATTTCTTTAAAAAAAAAAAAGAAAATCCTTAACACTATTTACTTTAATTTAAAAGGAATGACTAAGTAATCAGAAGACTGTTTCATTACAACTAGCAAGCTCTGTCCTACTTCATTTCATGGTTATCAAGTTGCCAGGACGTACCTTTCTCACATGAACACAGGTTGAAGCTCAGCTCAAGTTTTTAGCAGCAGCAAATCTAGATTTGCTGGTATCATGTCCTTAAATGCAAGCAATTAGGAAGGACGGGCACGTCTGTTTTAAACTTTGATCTTTGGAACGCTGCAGGCTGCCCAGCCTCGGTGATCATGGATAAACAGTATGTTTTTAGTAGTGCAGCTGTGCTTTTCTATGGATTACCAAGAAAAAGGTTAACAGGCTCAAATTAGGGTTCCTAATCTTTGTGTGAAAAGATCTAAATATGTTAAATAAAAGCTGCTTTTCGATTGTAGAAATTGAAAGAATCATTTTTGACATTATACTGGAAATTCAGCACTTTGTTGGCTTTCTAGAGTTACAGTAAACCCACACACAGGGCAGTGGTGGAGTGGCCATCTCTTCTTGAAAACTCCCTTTCCTCTTCCAGGTTCTGTAATTCCTGTTTGAATTTGAAAAGAAAAAGAAGGTACATGTCTGTGTGGGAGAGTAGGAGCAGATGGGGAATTCTAAGGCTGTGTTGAAGGGCAGTACTAATATAGAAAATACCCTTCAATGCCCAAGGGACTGTGCTATAACTATCAACAAGCATTTATTTTTCAGCTACCAGACAGCAAACAAAACAAAAACAAGGAACAAAAGCACACCTCGTATCTCCCTTTTTCCCTTCCCAAAACAGAAACACATACGTGCAGGATCTCTGTCTTCAGAATGTGAGGACAATGTTAACAACAACAAAACTGGAATAAATAAAAACAGAGCTGGAGAAAGTGTGCTTCTTCACTAAAACCAAACACCTCTAGATTCTTTTATCCATTCTCTGGTATATTCTGTGGAGCTTACCCACATCTTACAACAAGGAAAACTAGTTTCAAATAGCAGAAGAGACTTAATTTTAGTAGTAGGATCCAGCCCCATCTCCCAGTCCCATAATACCTAGATTGTTCCACCAAAACCTTCTTAACAATCCCTCTAACATTGTAATGTAGCCTCAGTAAATCCCACCAGAGGTAGGACTGAAAATATTCTACTGTTTTCTAGTACCTCCTTTTTTCCCTATAAATAATTCACTATGCACTAATCCTCTGTAATGTCTCTCCATATCTTTTTTTTCATCCTCAGTGTCCAAGACAAAGCCATTACTTCACCAATGCCTTCTGCCCTTTAATTCTACCTCTTGCATTTTAAATACTTTCAGGCCAAACTACTTCTACCTGTTCTGATATAAAGCAAGATGTATCCCAGTTTATCCTGGTGTAACTAATCGGCAAAGAAAGGAATATGACTATGTAAATTATTCTAAGAAACTAGATCAAAAATTTATTTCTTTTCAGCTTCTACTGTCTACACAGATATCTCTCTCAGGAACAGCACAAAGACATCAGCATGGCCAGTGTCAATAAATATCAAGCTCTTAAAACAACAGAGTTGTTTTTCTCTATATTCTGCTCTAGAAGAGATTTGTACTGAACAGAAGAATCCTGCTCTCCTTCCAGTTCCTGTCTTCAGCTCACACAGGCAGACACAGCCCATGATCAAATAAGAGCAATGGCATTCTGGCCCCTGATTAAAGAGCAAAGCAGGACTGTGCTGGGTCAGATGAAAGGTCCAATTAGCCCAGGATCCTGCCCCAGACAGCAGCAGCCATAAGAAAAGCATATGCCTGCCCTTTTCATCCAGCAGTCCTTCCCCGGGACACCTTCTTCCTCCTGCTATCTATAGCAGAGGCACTTCCTGAGCCAGAAATTTTATCTTTAGGATTAGCAGACCTTGAAGACTTTTTCCTCTCCAAATTTGTTTGTGCTCTTTCTGAGGCCAGGGAAACTTTTGTAACTGCAAACTACTGTGGTAATGGATTATAAAGTTCTGTGTAAACAATGCAAGAAAAAGCCCTTTGGTTTGCTCTGAGTGTGCCACCTGCTAGTTTTGTTTGATGTGTCTGAGTTCCTGAGCTAGAGGAGACATTAAGCAATTGCTCTGTATTTACCTTCTCCATGCAGTCACGACTCCATGGCATTCTCAATCCCCAGAGGGCTCACTGCAGCTCTCCACAGACCACGGGTGATGAGCTGAATTCGTAATCTCAACATGGTCAGATAAGTCAAAAAGCATTTTTCTGCTCTCTGACTGTTCATGGATGTGGCAGTAACAAGTACCATAACACAGTGCAGTAGTAAGCACTAATAAGCAGCCACGAACGATCCCAAAACCACTTCAGAGTAGAGATATAGCTCAAAAACAACATGTTGGTGTCAACTGAGAGGTGCTGCTCTGGAGCATGGAGGTGGCTATGGAAGGCCAGGGATTTCCAGCTTCAGGCAGTTCCCAAAACACTGGCCTCCAGGAGCTCCTCACAACTATATGCTTGGAGAAGACTTAGGGCTCATCTTGGCTTTCCTTGGGAGGAAGATCCAGGCCCCCCCCTGGTAGCAGGCACAAGGATCATGCCCAGCACACCTCGTGTCCTCCCCAGCCTGTAACTCTGCCACACAGAGGAAACACGCTCAGCTCCCTCTGCTCCAGAGCTCACCCAGCCCTGGGAACAGCAGGAAACAGCTGCAGAGAGGAGCTCTCAGGAAAAAGGAAAACTGAGCAAAGGGCCACGGGAAGACACAAAAACAGATGAGAAGACACAGGCTACTGGGGAAACCCAAGGGCTCCAATTTCCTCAGGAGCTCTCCCAGCCCCGCTGGGACTGAGCCATCACTCCAAAAGTGGGGTCTGATCCTGCATCCATTAGTGCCAAATTCCCAGCCACATTAGGAGCTCAGGATTAAACTCCTGATGCTCGTGAACATCACAGGTGCTCTCACAGGTTGGCAGCATTTTGAACCTTTGCCATAACCTACAACTTGTCAAGCAGAGGAAATGTTGATCAGTTTATGTCAAGACATAATTCTCACACAGGAAAACCTACAGAATAAGGGGGGTATATAGAGCACCCTTTCCTCTCCACATCCTGGAAAGGGCAATGGATACAATCCACGCACACCAAGCTCTTTAGATCCATTCCCTGACGTGACGCTGCTCCCCCAGAGGCTGTGCTAATGATCTGGCAGCCAGACATGTCCCAAATGACACTGCAGGATGCCTGGAGCTCTGAAAGAAGACACTATCTTGTTTACATTGACTGAGGGGGAAAAATGCCATCTGATTATTACATAAATTCTGGCTGTAGCAGCTTCATGACTAGTTGAAAGGAGGTAACAGGCTCCAAAATGACTGATGGATCCAAGTGTTTGGATCCACCAGCTTATTAATCTAATGCTGAGGAAGATCTTTCTTATCCCTGTGTCTCTATCACTTTAACCTACCCCATGATGGACAAAAAGAACAATCTCTGTTCTTTCCCTGAAAAATTGAGACAGATTCCTGTACTGTGACGTTTGTATTTCTTTCATTCCCTTTTATGCTATAACAGAAATGAAGAAACAAAGAAAAAACTCCAAACAATCAACAAAACATGCCAGAAAAAAAGAAGCCTAAAATAAACACAGCTCCAGCACAAAAATGTTAATTTGCAAAGTATCTGTTTAAGTTGTAACATGGGAGTAGATACAATTCAAAAGGCACAATTACAGTTCATGTAACAGCTTTAAACTGCATTCCTGGAGCAAACCAGCCTCAGACCAGGAGCTTCCGTGCAGGATTACATGGAAATCTGGGCAAATACAGCCATTATACTACTGTAGATACTGAATTAGCCAACTTATGTTAATGCTGATATTCTTACTTTAATCCCATCTTTAGATTCCAGTGCTACATCATGGTTGAATCTGGCACTAGCCCTGTGATTACGTACCAGCAGATCAGTATAAAAATAATTTGTTCTGAGTTCACAGTTTTATGAAATGACAAAACATCAAAATTAGCATTCTGGCTGAAATCCACTGCATTTCCCATCAAGGCTTACACTTCTAAGCAACATCTGAACCAACTGCCTATAATTACTCCTGGCAGATACTGGAGCACTTAGGCCAGCAGTAGATGCAACAGTGAAATAAATTTTTAAAGACATGCTGCAAACCACTTCTTTCAGGATGCTCAGCCCAGAAGCAAACATGTGTCTATAAGCCGAATCCACAGTTTATTACACAGTATTTGTTCACTCTTGCATAGCAAAAGCCTGGGAAGAGTGAAAGCCCCAAGTAATTCATCAGTTTAAAATTAAACATTTATTTGGGCTGCAATTCCAAAATCACTAGCCCTGAAGTTCCTGTCACAACTACTTAAGAGGAATTGAGGTTGCATATTAGCTTAGGTTAAAAGAAACACTAATTCTGCAGAAAAATCTGTTGTTTAAACAGACCATACATGTTAACTTGTCTACATCCCCTTCTTTTCTACAGGGAAAGAAGAATCACACCTGTCTCTCTGAAGCAGTGAGTTCTCCCCACATACACAGCTGGGGAGTTTAGTTGGTTGGTTTGGTTTTACCAGTGCAAAATCTGCCTTCTTAATGAGCCCACCAGTTTCTTAACACCAAACTTTTACAAAGCCAAGCCTGAAAGGATATCAGGCCTACACCACTCTGTAAATTCCCTTCAATGACTTTCCCAAAACAGCTCAGAAGTCCAGAGCTGGAAAGCTCCCTTGCCTCAAACAGCTGAAGGTCACAAATTCTCAGACTTTATGAACAGCCTGACTACTTTCCCTTTCACACATGGAAATGCAGAGGGGAAGCTGAAGGCAGCTCAAGACACCTTTCAAATGAAGTTCATTTCCACCAAGGCTGTGCCACTTCTGTTGATTTTGCACATCAGGCTGTTCCAGTAGCAGGTACCAGGGAAAAATGTCGAGTCACTAGAAAAGCCCAAGATACAAAACAGGAACACACAGGAGAGCCGTTCTGATCCCCTCCTGTAAATCTACAAGTTCTTAGGAAACAGAACAACCTCTAACAGAATCAAAGGAATGTTTGAAAGAAGGATGACTTATGGAAAGAGAGAAAACAGGGTTATTAAGTAGTACAAGAAACAAAATGGATAAGAGTCCTTATTTGGGAAGAGAATTTTTTCAAAAGAATCAACATTTTAAAATGGTAATTTAGCTGAGAAACACAGAATGGAGTAACAGAAGTGGCTAAGAATACACATAAAATCTTCCCAGCGTAGAACTACTTTGTTTAGTCTCTTCTGGCACTATAAATTTATTTCTTCCATGATTCTTAAAGCTGGGAACAACTGTCCCTGCAAGCACCCAATTCCCCCCGTATTCCTCTTTCCTCCTCCTATCCCAGACACACATCCAAGGGAAAAAAAGTGACTTTTTTTTACTATACGCTCGTACACATTCCTGAAGGAAAGGGGACCATTAACATTACAGACCCTTTATATGTCAATGTTTTTGTACTATATTTAAGTACATTTAGAAAAAAGTTAATTCGAGCTAATTAAGCAAATAGTCTTCCAAGATGAGGGAATATATGAGGATTAAAAAAGACAAGACCACCTTCACAGCAGTGTGGTTGCTTATTACTTTCTAAAAACCTCAGAGATGACTGAACCAGCTCCTCTCCTTCCCTGGAATTTGTTTCCTAAGTGTTCTCCAGACAAGAGACACTGGTGCTAAATTTATTAAACTTCCTAACAAATCCCAGGCTCCTCAGCAGAGAAAGAATCTGCAAGGTCAGTGCAGAGCCCGTCACCAAGAGAGGAACACAGCTGTGACGGGACACTCTGGAATCAAGCACAAGCAAATTTCAGCAGGTTACTGGGATGGGCTCCCTGCCAATCCATGAGCTGTACGGGAAGGCAGGAACAAATGCCATGGGAAGGAGACAAGGCTGTGAAGGTGCAAGAAAGCAGAGCTGCATGAGGATGGAACAGGCAGCGGTGGAAACGGGACACCAGAGATACCAGACTGGAAACTGCATTTATGGAGTCTCACGGGGATCCGGAGGATTAGGCCAATGTATGAGTGACCATCCCACCTGCCCACCAGGTCATCCCAGCGCTGCCATCTGAGGGAAGGCGGCGGGGAAATGGTGATCCAGCACCTCAGGAGGAGGCACTGGGACCATCTGTGTGCCCAGCCCAGCCCAGGGAAGCCTCAAATGTCTCCCCGGCAGTGGGGGCTGTGAAGGGCAGCCCCATTCCCACTAAATGTAGGAGTTATACATGTAAATCCTATGATGCCACACGAGCTCCACGAAAACCAGGCTGCGAACCAGAGCGATTTGGAGCGATTAAATCGCTCAGCCCACGCACGGCCGGGGCGCCGTGGGGCCCGAGGCTGCGTGAGCGGCTCCCTGGGGAAGGAGGCGGGGCTGGTGATTAAACAACAACACGAACGCGAGACCTCAGTTTAGCAGCAGGATCCGAGCCCTCGAGGAGGGGGATGGATTTAGAGAAGGGACAAAGTCAGCGACAAGGACAAGGACAGGGCAGGGACGGGACCCGCCGCCGCGCTGAGGCAGCGCGCGCTCCCCTCTCGGCCGCGCTGAGGGGCCGGGGGCCGCCGTGCCCTGGCGAGCGCCGTCACTTACTTGTCCACCCTGACACTACCCGGGCCGCGCACACCCTGAGCAGGGACGTTCCCTGAAACCCGCCGCTGCCGGGAAACCCGCTGGGCTCCCCCTTCCCGGGCCGGCCGCGCCTGCGCCGGGAAGAGAAGGGAAGGGGAGGGAAGGAGAGGCGGGAGCTGCCTCGCAGGGTTCCTCCGGTGCTGAGGGACATCGGCTCGGAAGGGAGGGAATCGCCTGTGTTTAAAAGCGAATAAAGCACAAAGAAGGCGTGGGGTTGTCTTGGTTTGCTAAAGGCGTTGGTATATCGTATTTCTCAGCCCCGTTGCCCTCATAAAGACTGCAAAATACAGGCGGTCAGAGAAGCGTTGGAGCAGTGCAAGAAGCCACGTGGTGAGCCCCGGGAAAGAGATACACAATACAGAAAAATAAATAAATATACAAGAGTAAATATAATAATAAATATATGTAAATATGGGAGAGTATATATAAATACATATAATATTAAATAAGCAGGAGGGAATATCAGGGCTAAGGACATCCACCACCCTCTGATCCATAAATATGTAATTGCTTCTTAAATAAATAAAGCAGGGCTGTGAGCCGTGAGTGTGATGTTCTGCACGGAGTTACTCTGAGAGTTTTACCTGAAAGGCTGGGAAACTGCTGATGTGAGGAATAAACCCTGAGTTTAGTTAAGGTTTGCTTAAAATGGAGGGAAGGACGGGGCATTGGGATCTGCTCAAATGCATCCTTGGGAAACAGAGATCACAGAATCAATTAGGTTGGGAAAGATCTCTGAGATCATTGAGTCTAACCCATGGCACAGCTGTGGCTGCACAGTGCAGATCCCACCACATCCCTCCATGACCTTCCACAACCCATGAAGGGAGGAGCGGATGGCAGCCCTCACATTCCCATCATGTCCAAACACTTCTGGCCCCAGGAAGCCACCAGGGATTTTTCCCGTTATCCCCTAAATATTCTACAGCAGGAAATCTTGCAGTAAAAAAGCTGTCTTGCAACATTTCCAGAGTATTCCCACTTCAGCCCAGGCAGAAATGCTGCAGGAACAACCTTGCTCAGGGAAGGATGAGTGTTGTCTCGTGGTCAGAGCACAGGGTTCGTGGTCAGGAGCTGTGGGTTCTCATTCCAGCTTTACCACTGAATCATTTTGAGAGCCTCGCTAGTCACTTTGTACTACAAACAGTTAGTAATTTTCCGTTGGAATGATTTTCTGATGGAAAACACTGCTACAAAACTGAAATCTGGGTGAAAATCCGTTTTCCCATTGGGAATACCTTGCATGGAGGTGGGGCAGGGAAGGACATTTGACCAAATGGAGGTTTTCTTGCATTAATTCAAATGTTTTGCTTTGAATAGATAGATTTAAAAAAAAAATCTCTCTATTGACTGTAATTCCAAATCAGCTCGTGGCACGGTGAGAGCGTGTGCTCTCATGCTCTGCTTTGCTCCAAGACAGGTCTGCACTTTTGTAATAGGATTCAAATGTCTCTTTTCTGAGACACATCTATCCCCATCTGAGTCCAGCCTGACCCATGGGGACAAATCCCAGCATAGGGCCACCACTCTGACCAGGGAAGTGCTCCATGGAGAGAAAGTGCAGGACTCAGAGACACAAACAAGCTGTTTCACATTAGTTCAGTGACCTAAAACAAAGCGCCGTGGCTGTGGAGATACCCAAATGTTTTGTTCAACTGAAAAACAGTAAAACGAAGCCCAGAGAAATGGACCTGAGAGTGCTTCTGTCTCTGACAATCAAATCCTACAACCCTACCATGCGCATGCTGGGCACTTGGTCATAGTTCTGGCTCTTCACCCTCCCAACTATCTCCCTTCTTTGCTGTTTTGTTCCAGAATCCTATTTCTCTGTTCATTAAAACTAAATTTATTTCTGTCCCCTATATATTCATACATTGCCGAACTTTCTTTTAATCTAAATAATACTTGTTGTCCTCCCACAGTGTATTTGTAGACACCATTTAAATCCCTTCTTTTGTTTTGCCAAGTTAAACATTAACCATTTACATTTTCTTTCATAACAGCAATTTTTGCAGTATGTAATAAGCTTTCTCTGCACTTGTTTCAGTCAGAATTCATCTTTTCTGAGCACGAGTCATCAGAGCCTGACATAAAGTGTAATGTTCAAAATGATGGCTTGCTAGAGACTTTTATAGTGGCGATGATAATTCCCCATGCACTCTTTTAGTTACAGTCAGGGATCAATTTTGCCTTTTTTATACCTATATCACATTAGCACCTCGATGTATCCAGGTCTTTTTGCTCCAAGAACTAGCAAAAATAAGTACAGACAAATGTATTAACTTAAGATTTCTAAATACATTTTTTCCATTTCATCTCACTTCCCTAGTACTCACATGATTTCTTTCCAAGGAGGTGACAAATGAAGATATTTCTAAGAAAGTTACAGGATCTCCAGCCCCCAAAATCAAAGCCCCGAAAATGTCTTTTTTTTTTTAATGGAAGAATCAGAGTTTAGATTATTACATATTCTCAAGCCCACATGAGGTTTAATTCATTGCTCCTTTGAAATATTCTGAAAGCCGAGGGTTAAGAGGTGTTGTATTAGTGCAGAATAATGATGATTGATTGATTTGTGCTTGTATCAAATGCAGGAGGAGGAGGAACATGTGTGGTGAATCCTCTATAATTTCAGAATCTTTCTGTAAAGCTGAAAATCCCCTGTAGATGTATGAAATGGAACCCAAGACCACCTTTCCCTGTTTAGAGCGTGGCTGTTGTGGTTTTGCTTCCAAATAACCCCTCTCTTTTTCCATGATTCTGGACAGCTTCACTTAAAACATACTCTTTTGCATTTTCATTACAGAGTAACTGATGAAAATTCCATTTTAAATGGACTTTCTGGGAGACAGGGACATTCTTTTTATCATTATTAACCAAAGCTCATATTTCAAGCTGCAGGGATACAGCTCCAGGTAGTGTAAATCAGCATTGCCCGGGATGGCCCTGAGTCCTCTCAACCAGCCCCTCAGAACAATTTAGTGGTTTTAGATGACAGTTGGCATCTTTGAAATATTCTCTGTTGCAGAACTAGACTAGATGTGACACTTGCTGCAGAAGAAATCTTGCATAAATCTGTCCAAAAAGACTCAATCATATTACTTCACTACTCATGGTAACCTTTGGAGGCCAAAGTCCAGACAGGTTGAGAAATGGAGCATGAGTCCATAAAGGTGACAATTCCATTAACTGCAATCAGAGGAAGAGGTGAATGGTGAGATAAAGACAAATTACTTCTTCTATAAAGAAGAGAAAATATGTGTGTGAAGGGGAAAGAGATGGAAGGAACGTTTTCCAGCTTTGTCAAGGAAATAAAGATTCAGCCCCGCTCTGTTGAGATCAACACAAAAATGTCCCTTGGGCTCTGTGGACCCAAGTTTTGCCCCAACACCCTGGTGAATATCAGTGGGAACCATCACTTTGGGAGTGCAGATGTTCACATGGGAGACACCCCAGCAAAAAACCATGTGCAGAATTCCTCACTGAATTGCCCCCACAGCCATGCTGGCATTGCAAACGCTGGGCCTGGCTTTTCAGTTAACAGGGCATTTTGCAAAAATAACTATGCGGAAAAATTGTTGGCACTTCTGAATCCAGTGGTTTAGGATTCTCAGATACACCAGACAACATCTACCAGCCCAGTGGGTGCATTTCAGCCCCAGGGGCTGAACAGAAATGGCTTTGAGACCTGTATTTGGGCCCCAAATGAAAGAGTGGGACATACTGATTATGTATGACATTTTCAAAGGTTTCTATGCAGAAAACTTCATCTACAACCAATCCATGTACAAACCAAAACAAGGCAAGCAAATCCTTTTACTTCCAGAAGTATCTCTGAGCATCCAAAAATTCCACTTAGGTGTTGATTAGCATAACAATGAAAGGGAAGAAAATATTTATAAAGGTTCTTGTAACACGTGCTCAGGCAGTTCATACAAGCACTTGAGGGTGGGTTTTAATCTCATTTTAAATAAGTATAACAGTGGTATAGGACATAGAAGCTGGAAAATACTCTGGATGAAATGCTCATGGAGCTGTTAGATTAGGACTATTCATTCAAACAGGGAAATAGGGAAGTAAAAACCAACTGAATTTTTCTTAACGATGAGAAGGAATTTTTGAGTGTACCATAGGAACAAAAGGAAATTTCCTTGAGGGGACTTTTTCTGTTTTTAACAGAAATATTAAGTTACCCTCAGATACTTGAGCAGCCAAAAAGGGAAATCCCTGTTTTACGCAGCTCTAAATATAGCTAAAAAAAAAATAACTCAGATTTTATCAATTTGTGACCCATTTGGGCAGCTCACCTTTTAATACCAAAGTCAGAAACTGATACAAACAAACATACAGTATTTCAGGCTCCAAAATTCCAGTGTCTTGCCCACGGCCTGTTCCTGCCTGCCCTCTTGGCTGGACACCAATATCCTTTATTCTCAGGGGAGTCAGCCTTCCAAAAAACCACTTGGCACTCGAGTCAGGGCTGCTCTGTTTTCCTAACGTTCACGGCAGGCAGGATGTTTTCCGACTCTGCTACCCAACAGTTGAGCATTCCAGACAGCACGGGGATTTTTCTTCCAAAACCACACTGCCAATGCTATAAGAATAAGTGAAGTTCTGTGACACCATGTGATCCTGGTGGGAAAATGGGATGACTTTGTTGTCACACAGTGATGCACAAAGGGAAAATGCACAAGGCTCTTGCCACCTTTGTAAATTCTCCTTCTGGGGTGTGAATGCTGAAAAGATGCTGGCCTTAAGTCCTGTTTTCATCTGGAAGGCTGCCAGATCTCCACAGATTAGTTAAGGAGAAGACCCCCCTCCCAAACTGTCTGGCCAGAAAAGCAACCCACTGGTGCAGTGTGGCAGAGGGGATGCTCAGCAGTCTGTGCACACAGTGTTTTCAGCAAGTGAAAATGTTCGGTTTGCTCCACAGAACACACAGTACAGATACCCCTGCAACTTTTTTGTCTATGCCTTTACACTCCTTAAATATTAGAAATATTAATATTATCATTAACATTTATATGGAAGTAATTCCTGAGCTCACTGATGTTGGGCCCACTCTAGCTGTGCAGCCTTTCCTGTGTGGATCAGACACGGCTCAGGTGAGGGCAGGCAGGTGACAACTCACAGCCAGGACTCCTCACTGACCAGGAGCAGCCAGAGGCAAGATTGCCACACACATCTCCCATCACAGCTTTGTGCCACAATCCAGATGTGCAAAATCGTGAAATCACAATCTCTCGAGCTGGAAATGAATTTCACAAGCCAAGCTGTGAAAATCTTGTCGAGCTCCTCAAGTTTCACAATACCTCACATCTCCGGAAAAACAACTATAACAGAGGTTAAATATTCTTTCAGCAACATCCTTCCAAGACTTTTTCCATAGGATTTGACCAGCTTGTGAGAAGTAGTTTGTTACAGTGGTGATATATCACACAGTGGTGCCAAATCCAGTCAGTGTGGAGAGGATTGAAGGCAGCTCAAACCCCCTTCAGGCAGTGTGTCCCGATTCCACACCTGGCACCTCCTACAAAAGGCAGATCCTATTTTGCCCTTTGAATTCCAAAGCCAGTGAACACAGTCATGGAGGCAATCAGTCAAGATCTGTTAATTTGTAAAAAATGTAGCTCTCTGTTCTCCAAGGGTAAGATTAACTGGGATCTGTACTTCCAAGATTATAAGCAACACACAGCCTTTCTCCAAAACTTGTTGCAAAAAGTACAAATGATGTTCTAATGCCAGATTTATAAATCTTAGATGGAGCAGGGGCTCGTTCCATTACATAAAAAGAAGTTTGTAGGATCATGTAGCCACCTGCAAATCATACACAAATAGGCCAAACAGCACGAGAAACAGGAATAAAATCACCATATATGTAGCTGGTTCCTATAGCAGAGAGAGTCATGCTCTGTATACAACCCAAAACAAATTGTCTGCTTAGAATTAAAATATGATACTGTTTCCAAAAGTCTTGCCTCTGGGGAGATAATTTTTATACCACAGGGCAGATTCAGCCCTGGTGTAGGATTTCTGATTTTCACGGAATTGCACCATTAAGGAATTTGGCCCAACATCTTACCCACACTGATGCAATTCAACTTCTAAGGGACAGTTATGGGGTTTCCTCCTAAGTAAGGCCAAGTTTCTGGAACAAGGGAAGTCTGTAAAAGAAACGGTCGGAGGGGTGTTTTAGACTGGCATTTGGGAACATTCACATGTTAGAAAATGTCACAGGGTTTATTTTGTGCATCTTCTTGCACATTTGAATTTCGTGCTTTTTCTTCTTCCTTACAGATACATTGTCAGTAGGTGGTCGCAGCAAAACTGGATAAACCCCAAATAAATGTAATGAAATGATTATAGACAGTGTGAGTAGAAAGACATTTGTGGATCCGGTTCATTCTGCCTCATCTTTGTTATATAAATCTATTTTGCAAAATTAATGCATTGCCTGAGCTTTCAATATATGATTAGCAGAACATCTGTACCACTCAGGACTCTGGAGAAAAATTTAAGATGTTAATTCTCCAACATTTTAGGTACCTTTAAATGTTTTGGGCATGACTGATCTCACATAGTGCCTTGGATTTATGCTTTGTGTGACAGATGGAAATCTGAAGCACACACTGATGCTCTCACTGATGTTGAAAACTTCTGTGCAGAATCACAGAAAAGGAGTTATAACACCTCCCTGCACCTGGAGCTAACCTGGTGTTTCCTAAAATCCTGCAGCCTCACAGGTCATGGCCCAGAAAACAGGAGTTTCCCCGGCTCTTCCTGCCAGCACTGCCTGTACCGGGCACTGTGATGGGGTGGGATGTGATCCTGTCAGGGGGCTGGGAGAGATTATTCCCTTCCCTCTGCAGTTGTTCAAGCTGCCCAAACAGCACAGAGCAGATGCTCAGTTTCTTAAGGCTTTCTGGGAAAATCAACACTGTTTCAAAACCAGAACCGAAACTCTGGAAAGATTAATCGAGCTTGGGTCAAGAGGGAGGAAGGATGAAATAGCTTTTGACAGCAGTGAGCTGGTAAATGATGTGCCCAGTGCTGAGCTCTCAGCATTGAGTCAAAATATTCAGTGCATCACATCAAAAACTCCTTTAGACTATTGACATAATATTAGAAAGAATATGGAAAAAGATAGAACAATCAAAGGTACATTTTCAGTTTCCTACTTGCATTCTTACACTAATAAAGACTTAGTATAAATCAAATGGAGCAAATGCTATCAGTAAATTAAAATGTATGGAGAAACATGTTTTAATGTGTGTACAAGAGTTAAAAAAATCTTTGGCACAGTTGCAGTTCAGAGTTTTTTCCAGTGTTAAGCACAAGCAGCAAATGAAGCGGCTTCAAGCATTCTTTAAAATCTCATTCTTTAAAATCCATTATTTAAAATCCCAAAAGGGTTGCTACCGTTTGGATTTTACAGTTTGTCTTTCCAGAGCAATGATAAAACCATCACAACTTAATCAACTTTTGGAATCATTGACCATTCAGAAAAGCTGAAAGTGAAATAAAAATCAAGACACATAAAAAACCAGAAATACTGGACATTTTTGCCATTTCTGTCAACCAGGTAGGAATGTTGTTAGAAAGCAAGATAAAAAATTGAGGAAGGGAATAAGTGGTAACTGCTCCCTTATTTTAGGTTATTTTATGTCTGACTGTTTCAAAATTAGGAGGAATATGTGACTGGGTGCATAACTCCACCCTCTCCAAGAATTGCTGGGATCGTTGTTTATGAGTGTGATCCAAACACAGGAACAGTTTCCTTACCTACAGTCTGTTGCAATCGTGGAAATACCATGGGATGTTCCCATTGATACCTTGTCCCCATCATCACAGCACACCCTGAGAACTCCTCATCTTGGGACATACAGGATTATCTACTTAGCCCCAAGCTTTGGAAATCACCTTGATATGGAATAAAAAATACCTCTTAGAGTTGCTTTGTTTTAATGTTAGTGAAGGAAAGAAATCCCAATAAGAGCTGTGGATGTGACTGTTTGTCATCCTTTGAGAAAATAAATGTTCTAAGTCAGCTCAGTGGTACTTTTGTCGCTGAGTTTCTAATGTTGAAAACTGACACCAGTACCATGACCTGAATAACTTAAAATTTTGACCCAAGAGTAATGTCCCCCTGTAAAAGAAAGACTTCCCAAATTACGACTTCAGCTGCTCCATCTTGAGTTAGAGAACTATTTTTCTAAGCTGCTGCCTGAACTGGGCTTCAAACCAGAACTGAATGAATGCAGAGGAGGAAGCCTAAGGTACAGCAGTTAAAATATATGGAGGTTTGTGGAACATCAAACCCTTCAGAGTACAGAATATTTGCAATTTGGTATTGCAAGCATTTCCCTTCCCACTGGAAGGTTAATTTGTTAGAGAGGAATATGTTGCTCTCAGAGAATATCACAGGCTGCTCATGTTCTTGCTCATTAGCTTATTTTCAAGCAGAAGAAAATTCATGTCACCTGTGGTGAGGGGTGTCTTGGTCAGATTGTCATATCTTACCTAGTCCTAATAAAGGGAACCAATTCAGAGGTTGAGAGTAGTATTTTTGGCCTTTTAACCATAGCCTTTTCAAGGTAATCCATATTTTAGCAGTGGCCCATGACGTTACCTTCATTTGTAACCTAGTGCCAGATTTATTCCATAGAATTTTGCACAGATCCTGGGACGAGGGAGGCTCATGACTGCAGCCCCTCCCAGCCCAGCTTCCAGCAGCACATCCCAGCCCCCTGCAGCATGTTTAGCAAGCGAAACCCCACGTTGGCACTGAGGGTTGAGTAACAGTGTTCTCGGTACACCCACCCCATGTCCTGAATATTGGGTAACAGGAAACCAGGGGATGGAACAAGCCACTGCTTTTGGTTTCTGAGCTCCTGAATCCCTGAGACGTTCTAGGGGGTATCTGCTCTGTGACAACACTTCCCATTGTGTGTTCCAGCCAGGAAGATGGATGTACCTTAGTTAAAGTGAGTCATTCACTGAACCTGGGCCAAACTTTGAAGCAAATCTGGGCCAGTTTACTGCCTCGGGAGGAAACCTGGTTTTTGCATGAATTAGATGTGAAAATAAGCAGAGCCTGACTGACATCTTCTCCAAATTCCAACTGTAAGGGTAAAACCCAGAGGGCACGAGCCTCAGGCATGACAAAAATGAGGAGGGGAAAATGAGGCATCTGTCTCCCCTCCAAGATCCAGAGAGACACATGTTACTGAGAACTTAGGGTAAATTGTTAATTATTTAGGCACTAATTAAGTAATGTTTATAGAGTGGCTTACGTATGTAAATGGATGTAAAGATGCTTACGTTTTTCCTGCAGTCTCCAATTAAACCAACTTTCATTACAGAGCAAAACAATTCCATCCCAACTTGTTACACCAGTTCTTTATCCGGGCAGCTTTTCAGCCAGTGCTCCCAGCTCAAACTGGGCTACTGTTGCTTCCCTACGGAAATTTCTGGTTTGCAGTTGTTTTAATTCCATCACTGATCACATTCTGTTTAATGATAATTTGATTTTGCATTGCAAGACCCAGATGTACATTAGGAGGTCACAACCTTTCCATTTATCTCCTAAAGTAACTATTTTTTCCCCGAGTTCCATCAGGTTAAAACAGTTAGCAATTTTTCTCCTTGAAGTGTCCCTTCAGCTTGGCCGAGATATATAATAGATCAGTGTAGCTACAAATGCATTACAACATTAGTCATCAATTAGTTTTAAACCATCGCTGTAATATATCATTTATCCAGCTTGCTGTAGCACTATTGTGAACATTTAATTTTTTAAAGGCATCTTGATTTTTTAACCTGATGGCTGCATCCCCCCTTTGTCTCCTGTGCAGACATCTCCTTAAGGAACAATAAAAATTAGATTTGTTTGACCTGCACTCAGGGTTCATTTAAGCGAGATGGATTTTAATTGCTCTGCCCAGTCTCCCAGACAGCTTTTATGTAATATTCCAGACATTTACGCACTGTCTTTCCCTGGCTGTGAGCAGGTGTGTGCCCACAACTGCCTGTAAAGCAGCTCTTACAATTCATTTCGCATCTCGGGCAATCCTTGGGGAAATTGCTTACTCTGAGATACCCACTGGCATCAAATTAAGGCCTCTGTTCATTGCCACTTCTTCCCTCCTAATACCATTTTCTTTTGGTTTTAAGATTCACCTTCTGTGTGGCTGACTCTAAAAGGGCTTTGCTGAGGACTGTGTTCCTTGCACTTGTCTTGTAGTCACAGAGCACAGGTGACTTACCCCAAATACTGAGAACGGGTACAGGGCCTGCCTCTCCCAAACCCACATTGTCCTTCTACAACTTGCAATAAAATTTATGATTTGAAAAGGTTTGGATTCTGAGACAGCCAAGACTGGGAGCAGCAGGTCTGTGCCACAGTTTGGTATCTTGAAGGATCTCAAACTTCAATTAGCAGGTCACGCGAGCGAGTTATCACAGCACTGACTCAGAGCCCAAACACCCCGACTGCTCTGCCAGCTTGGAGTGGAGGCACAATGAGCTCACGTTTGCCCACAATGAACCTTATTTGCTCCAGATGCTGCATCAGGGAGAGGAGAACCTCATGTGGAGAGTTCTCTCCCTGCTAACTCTCCCCTTCCACGGGTGATACAATCTGAAGATGAGGTCCTCTGTTTTTCCTGTTCTTCTCATTCCTAAAAAGGAAGATTTGGCTGGCCCATGAGTTACCAAATCAGCACAAAAAAATGGGCCTCCTAAGCAATTCTTTGTGCCTACAGCTGGTTCTGGTCTCCTCTCTGTTGGACACGCACATGTGCTCAATTCCCAGTTGTGCTGGATGCCTATTAAAAGAACAAATCTGCAAGTGAGGAGGGTCTCTCCTGCCACGTCCATGGAAGTGAAATACGTAAATCTCCTGCATGCTGAGGGGAATGAATGCTCAAAGTGCTTGGGAGAACAGCTGTGAAAGAATAAGCAGTTTGTGTTCTGCTGCACAGTGTCACCGATCCAGCTCACAAAGCTGATCCTCACGTGGCACGTTGTGCCTGCTCCATGATACTGCCTCCTGCTTCTGGGGGGGTGATTCAAAGTGCTCAGCATTCCAGGCAGCACAGGAAAAGGGACAAACCTGCTCCTTCCACAATGGTACAACTAGCATGGTGTTGGTGCACAGCAGCAAGGGAGCACTGGAGTGGGAAGGACAATTCCAGTTAGGGGCCCTGTGCAGGGAGTGGAGGTGGAGATCATGGTGAGCCATGGGCAGAGCTGTGGAGAAGCAGGGGAACTGCCTGTCCTTGCCAGCCTGGGAAGCCAGAAGAGGGATTGGAATAATCTTCCTCAGTGCCACTGGTTTTCTCTTCTATCTGCCAGTGGTGAATTCCGACCACTCAGGAGACACCCTGGAGTGAGACTGGTATATGATTGACAGGTGAGTCATGAAATATTTAAAGAATATGAAGGGTTCAGTAGGACTGTGGAAGGAAGTTGTGTTTCCTTTCCTGAAAACCAAGCAGAATTGCCCACTTGACCAAAACCCAAAGTACAAGTGCACAGCTCAAGGCATTCACCTTCCGCCTGCCCTGAGCCAGCACCGAGTCCCACCATGAACCACACCCACCTATGGTTCCTTCCCCCTCTGGACAAGAGAGAAACAGCAGAACATGTTCAATGCTAATTATGGTATCAGTGGAAGAAACTCAGATGAGACATTCACTGAGAGAAGCCTTGGAAGAATTTTACTTGATGTAGAATCTTTGAACACAGCAGTGACATTAGGAAGGAGATGGGAGGTCCAGTGCACTTATTTTGCATGTGGACACATCATTCTTAATTTCATATTCTGTGGGTTTTTTCCCCTGGGGCTTTTATATCCATCAGTAACACAGACCCCAATATTTTTTACTTCCCTGACAGAAGCACTGAAAATCAAACCCATTTATTGAATACCAAACAAATGCAGAAATAAGAGCAGCTTCAGCACCAGATTACACATTTGTAACCCTCCAAGGACCAGATGCAGCAGAGCTGGAACACTCAGCAGCTGTAATGTGCACCAAGAAGTCACATTTGTTCAAGAAAAATCACATTACTTATATTAATTGGATGTGTCCAGCCCATCATGAGTCCACTTAAGCCTTGGCAAACCTCTAACTCTGAGCATAACAAAGGTATTAATACAGATATTCCTTTATATTATCCCATTTACATAACAGCTCCCACCTTTGCAGCCTAATACTTATCCTTTGGAACACAGAGAACTATTGACTCATATCTGGACTGGGTTGCCAAAAACTCCTAAATTTAGAGATGTTTGGAACAAGAAAGAGAGTTTGGTTCAGGCCCATCCACTGCAGCAAATTGAACACAAGTCATCATCTACACGAGCGACATTTTCGGCGTGCCCAGAGCCTGGTGGGAGCTGACATTCCTTCTCCCAGAAAGATTTACAGAATCTGTGCATTGACAAGCATTGAGGTAAGCCCTACTCTGAGGGCCAAGTGCATAAATTAGGCCTGTCCCCTCCCTTCAGTAGATCACATACACACTGTAGGTTGGCTCACTGTGCTTTGGCAGCTCCCAGTCTGTGAGCGCGTGTTCGCAGAGAGGGAGTTCGTGTCATACTCGTGCATTTACATTTTCTTTTCTAAGGCTTTGGTGCAAGGAATACGTTGCACATCATTTTTTCCCTCCATTCACATCAGATACTGGATTAAACAGACAGGGGAAAAAAAAAGTACTATTAACATGTTGGCACATATTGCACTTTCTCAGCAGAAACTGTGTCGCTTGTGCATCAGCTTGGTTTAAATTATGTAGGTCAGTGTAAGGTCAGCAAGAAGTGCTGGATTAGCATCCTCAGAGACTGAGGTCCTCTCCTCACTCACAGAACAAGGCCACATCAAGAAATGTCATTAGAGGTTCATGCACAAAGACAGGGATATTTCCTCAGGCCAACCAAGTGCTCACCTGTTCCATGAGCCCTTGGCTTACATGGAAAACAGACTGGCCAGTTGGCAGGATGACGAGGGGACTGACACTGTCAGACTGCTTCTTCAAACACTGTCAGGGTTTTTATGAGCTGCATATTTGCAGCAGTCCATGTACCTGTGAAATGACTGAATCACTGTCTTCCATGTGTCAAAATGATGCCATTTCTGGGCTGTTCCATCTTCCTCCCACAGATTACCACATTTTAGGTAGAATGCATGGCCTGAAAACCCAAATACGTGTGGCAGCTCAGACTGGGTCTTGGTGACTTCTAGTAAAGTAACACAGGGATAGCACTGGGAGCCCCACACATCATCCCAAAGGCTTTCAGCTTTCCCAGCTGGATTGTCTGTGCTAAGCTTTTCTCTGTGACCTGAAGAACCAGTACAGTTGTTTCTCACTGAGGGCCAAAAGCCTCATATAATCCAGGCAACATGAGAAAGAGGGCTTTCTGAAGAATGGAAAACATGGAATGATTTGGGATTAAATGACAAAAGAACTGAATACTGTGCATACATCTCCTGCATTTCCAGCAAATTCATGCTCTTGCCAGGCTTCTCACACAGTCCAAGCACTCCTCTTCAAATTTCCATGGTATCCCATCTTCCAGGCTGTCTGGTATCTCTGCTCTTCCTCAGCTTCTTTCCAGGTTTTTCCACAGATCCATGGCATTCCAGCACTGTGGCATTTCTCAGTGTCCCTTTGACCAACTGGAAGATGTGATACTTTGCATGGCATGTTCAGACTCTTCCTCCCACGGCTTCAGCCATTCCCAATGTGCTCACTTCTTAGGAGGCAGAACTGTTGTTCCAGAAATAAGATCCAGCAATTACTTCATTCCAGAAATGAAAGTTGCAGGAAAGGTTTCCCTCCTTCCGCTTCTTTCTAAAAATATATCCAGGAAAACTAACTGATTGTTAGGGGCTGAGTTGGCAGCAGGGAGGAAATCCTGTGTGTCTGTGTCCTGTCTGTGTCCCAGAGCATCCTGCCCTCTCCTTTTGGCTTGGCATGTTCAGCCCTGGTTTGGAAGTGGCCACTGGATGGGAGGTGGGTTTACCTGAAGAGGGAAAGAAAGTGATGACACATGAAATGGGCTGACAGTTCCCAGGTGGCCTGTGACAGGAGATGGTGCCTCACTCAGCGATCCTTCTCTCCATAGCTTGGAGCTCCCAGCCCTGCTGCTCTGCTGGGCTGGTCCTCCCAGCAGAAGGGGCAAAGCTGGCAGCACCTCAGGGATGAGTCTGCAGCCTTGGTGTCAGAGGAGGACCATTCCCAGAGCACTGGCACTGCCTAGAGTAGCTCCCTCCTTCTGTTCCTCATCTTCAGAAGGAGCTCTGCTGTTTCACAGCCCCTTCCCTCCTCTCTCATAGGGCTATGATCCATTAATGGCCCCAAAACACAGCCCTGAGTGCAATTCCCATACACAAGGCTTGGGAGACTCTTTCTGATGTGCACCACATTTTAAAAGAAATGCTTTCTCTTACACCACCCCCTCCTGTTCAGAGCAGCCTGGTAGCAACTACAGCAAACTCACAGTGGGAAATCTAACAGCACAGAAGTATCCAGTGTCCACAATCATTTCCTTTACTATGATTTTGCAGATGTGACTGCCATGGTCTGAATATTAAAAAAAAAAAAAAAAAACCAAAACCAAAACAGTATTTTGAGCATACCGAGCAGGAACTGCTGCTACAAAACAATGCAAATTCCAGAACTTCTGTTTCTGTAAATAAAAATTTTCCAGGGGACAACATCCAGAGGAGACAGTCATGTGCTCCAGCCTGAACAGGAGTCGGAAAATTCAGGGTCTAGTCCCAGCTCTACTCAGGCAGTTTGGCTCACTGGCTTCCACTTCCCGTGGTAAGACAAAACAATGATAATAAAAATCACAATGAAAGCAATTGAAATTATTTGCATAATTATTTAGCCTGTGTTTGCATGCTTTGCATGTTAAACAAGGGGTTGTTCCTTATCCCACAATCTCAGAACAGATAGGGAAGTAGAAAGTGGGGAGGAGAATGGGAACAAAACCTAATGAGTGTAGAAGTAAACTCAGTTCTGCAGAAAAACAAGCTGAAATGTTTATTTAAGAGAGACTAAATAGGCAAAGATTCAGAGCCTGGTGGAAAAAGTCAGGGAGTTCACATCAGAACAAAGGCTGTGACACAGAAGGATGGAAATAATTGTGGAAGAAGCTGATGAATGGGTGGACTGGGCTGGAAATACTGGTGGAGCTGCAGGCAGTGTCGTGACAGGTGAACACATGACGATGAAGATGATGATGATGATGATGATGATGATGAACTCCTTTTCAGTTTGGACATGGATGGAACATGAGTCCTGCTGACTAAGGGTGACTGTGAGATTCTGCTGCTCCAGGACAAGGAGCATCAGCTGCATCCACACCAAGGCAGGGCCCCTGGAAACTCCTCTGGAAATGTTATCTGCGGATCCGAGCCGCTTCCAAAGCTTCCAAAACCCGCCTGGGGAAGAGATTGCCCCACAACCCTTTGATATGGCACATTCACCAGCAGGTTCAACCAGTAATTCATTGAACAAAGCACTCAAGTCAGTGGGACAAACCCATATGGGAATAAGTGTGAGTCACATTGGGGCAGGAGTGGCCTCCCTGCCCTGAGCCCATCCTGGAGCTGTTCCCTCTTCATCCATTCAGGGTCTGCCACAGGTCAAGTTCTCCTTCTGAAATATCAAGCTCTGTCTCATCTGGGACAAATTTACTGCCTTGATCTTTAGACCCCACTTTATGTGGACATGCCAGATGAGGTTTCCTGAACACTGATCCATGGAGACAGAAATATCAACAGGAATTAATGCAGAGAGGTGTCACCTTGGCAGATTTAACTCACTGTGTCCCCTTTGTGCTCTGGCAACTTTCAGCCAAGGCCAGCTGTATGATTTGTTCAACTAAATTAGGGAAAGGCTGATTTGAGAACAAAAAAATGAAGCTGAAAAGGAGCTGGAGGTTTCATACTCAATGAAGTAAAATAATAATCCCCTATCCAGAGAAAAATACATGATACTCTGGCAGCAAAATTCTTTGGAGCATCACAAGCTGTAAGTTACAAGAAAAAGGACAAAACATAAAGAACAGATTAATCCAACTGTGGGAGAACAGCAAGAAAAGCAGCTGGTTCTGATATTCCTATTGACAAAACTTTGGCTGGATACCAAATATACCTTTCCCACCCCAAAATTCTGTGGGGTTGAGGAGAGCACAAACATCCCTTATCATTCTTTATCATCAATTGTCAGTTCTACTTGGTGTCCAGCTACCTGAATTCAGATACAGTGTGGTCCTTATCACCTCAAATAACAGCCCCCTTTACCCCAAAGTCCTTTGGGTTCATGTGGGGAGAAGCATGACCTGCCATATGGAAAATATCAGTCAAAATAAAATATTTTATCTTATATAAAGGCTCATTCACAGTGTCCCACTGGTGTTTGCCATAAAACCAAGAAAAAGTGAGGTTGTTTCAGCACTGTCTGGTCTCGGAGACTGTGGATGGAAGTCCATCCAGTTTTACTGCAGTCTGGCACAGACTTCCTTCGTGCAAGGAGCACATTTAACTGCCTACAAATTCCATAGATGTTTTTAGCAGAAGTGAGAGGTTGTGCTACCAAAGGAGAACATGAGCCAAAGATGTTCTATTATCCATATCCTATTAAAGGTCAGACAGAGCTCTTACCTCAGTGTTATAATGTGACCAGAAACTTAATTGAAAATATAGGAAAAGGTTATTAACAAAGAGATGAAGCTGTAGTAAATTTAAAACAGCCCACAGAAGGACTCTTGATAGAAAGAGAAGGTTATATAGATAGATAGGCCTTTAATTAAGGTGTATTGCTGGGTTAAGTGTAAATTTTCCAAGCAAAAATGAAGATAGAAAACTGGTAATTGCTTCCAATTTATATTATAAAAATCAGTCATATTCATTTTACTTCCTGTGACAGCCTTACTTAATTCTAAGCTTCATTCACTTAATTGGAAGGGAGAATTCTTTGAACAAAAACATAAGGAACTAAGGAAAGAGACAGGCAGATTGCAAGGATTGAATGAACAGCACTTTAAATGAAATCATTAAAACCCCTTGTCCAAGATTCACAGTAGATTCATGTTTGCTGTCCTCAAGGGATATTTATTATCAAAGCTGAGTGGGAAAAGATTGGGAATTATATCAGAAAAAAAGTCTCTAATGGTTCCTTGAAAATTGAATCTGAAGAACTCCCTGTTTCTATTGCTATCATAATTTTTCCATGTCTCAAAGTTAGTGTAGAGTAGAAACTCACATATTTCTCTTACTGACACCTCTTGCAAGGATGGTGTCACTTGGAGTCACATGTAACCCAGAGGTTCACATGCACAGGAACTACATTTACCTCAACCATATTCTCACCTTGTTCACAACAGAAGATGTTCAAAGAGAGCTTTGCTGGAAGAGTTCATACAACTCTCTTTGCAGAAATCAGACTCAGAAAAAAAAAGCCTTCCTAAAGTGGTGAGTCTTTGTGGGTTTGGGAGTTGCCCTGACACTGATAAGGAAACAAAGGGTGGTGGCTGAAGTGGCAGATCACAAGCAGAGATGTGAAGAGCTGACATTTAAAAGTAATAGTCCTGGAGAATACTAGTGATTCACAAGAGCAGATATCAGAATCACTCGATGACTACTATAGAATAATAAATCCACATCTCTTTTGCAGGTAAAAAAAATCTTTGCCTTGACAAACATTAAGTTGTGAGGGGGTTGGTTTAGTTTTTCAGTGTGAATATGCACAGAGCTTCATGATCTGTAGGTAACTAACAAAGCCCAACACACAAGTGGCTGTTTCCACATATGCTGTTCCTGGATATGAGAGAGAATTCTGCAGTTATAATCAAGGTGCACTGAATTTTAGTCTCCCCATGCACAAATCAAAATTAGTGCATCACAAATCCATTCCTGGCATGAGCAGTGGGTTCTGCTACAGGCAAATGGATCAGCAGCACCATGCCCAAATCTTTCTGAGATCCATTTAAGCAGCCACCTGAAAAGGATCCATAGCAGAAAGTGGAGAAAGCTGAGAGAAAGTCAATGATATTAAATCTCTCCCTGTCAAAAGTCAAATTACAAAGAAATGACTCAGCTGATGGTTTTGGTCTATGTCTCTGGTTTCTGGGGGGAGGTGACAAGGGATGCTTCTCCATCAGTGGATATAAAGAGAAGGTTAAAACATCCTGATGCCAATTGTTCAGAAATATTAAATAATCATGTCTTGTATTTTCTATTTTCAAAGGTCTGAGCAAGCTTTAACTAATTAAACAGCAAGGGTAGAGTAATTAAAAGCTCAGATGTTAGGTTGCTAATAGGAACTGAATAATAGAATGAATTAATTACCTCTAAGAAATCAAAGACTAAAAGAAAACACCAAAACATTCCCATGTTTACGTGAAAGGAATGAGATCTTAGTACATCAGGAACACTGAAGGTAGCAACAATAAATCTTTATCTGTCAGCAGGAAGGGAAGATAGAGCTGCAGAAAGCCCAGGGAGGATTAGGGAGAACAGCAGACAATCATCAGTGAAACACAGACAAAGCTGGGAACATGACTATAAAGTGCTTGAGGAAATCCCTAAATCCATTGGTATTAAAGCATTTACAGTGACTTTTCAATCCCAGGGCCAGTCTCACCATCAGAGAATTCTGACATCTCTGACAATAGGACCAGGCTCAGGTCTTCAAGTCAAAAAAGTTTTAGTGAGGCTTGAAGTTATTTCATGAAATGCAATTTGGATGATTTTCCTAAGATACATCTAATATAGGCCTTAGCTGGGAATACAGAAATAAGTTTTGAAAAAAGAAAAATTAGAGACAGTGTGAAACTGAAGCATTTCAGCTACTGGGCAGAAATGAACTTCCAAGAGTAGAAGAATTTTCTTATCATGGCTTTGTTGCTTTGCTTTTGTTTTCACTAAACATAAAATAAACTGCCTTCAGGAAAAGAGAAGTAAGCTCACTTCCATTTTTCAAGGGCAAAAGTGAGCATCCAGGCAGTTATCAGGGACTTGCTGAAATGTTGTGTATTCACACCCCACCTTCCTCTTCTCACAAATTGTGAGAGGGACAGAGCAAGCACTTTAGCACTAAAAGTCAGTTCTGATAAATGTCCACATTTGTTAAGAATTAAGCCCTAAAAAGAACTTCTCTGGTATCAGAAATAGAGTAAGATGTGAAAACCCAGCAAAAGCTGAAGAAATAAAATGGAAACTCCCTTTGCTGTCAGTAAGAACAGGGTCTAGATAAGCAAAAGAAGAAGGGAAAGGGGTTATTTCAGGAAAAAAACATCCATGGTTCTTGCCCAGAGGGACAGACCCAGCCGTTCTTAACTGGAAGCGCCCCTGTCCCTCTCTGTCCCAGTTCCTCCAACAAATTCAGAGTTCTCCCATCCCAGCTCTCTTGTGCAGGGGTTCTAAAGGACACATGTAGGGAAATGGAGCTGTTCAGGTCAGCTTCCTCTCTCCCTTTTCTGCACGAGAATTCTCTTACTTAATCCTTTGGTTATCCATCTGCTCTGAAGAAGCCATGGAGCCACATCCCAGTGCTCAGCCAGACCCAAGGGGCTCTGCCCACACAGCTGGTCCAGGCTCCATTTCTCAGCATCCTTCTCCTCCCCTCTCCTGCCACCTCTGCATCTTTGTGCCTGTTCATTTGCATCTTTCTCTTTCATTTTAAACCACTGCTTTTTCCCATGTGTAAAGTCTCTACCAGCACAGGGTGGCACCTTCTTCTCTAAAACCCTCTGAAAAGCACGTTTCCCTCCCGAAGCAGAAGTCACCCACTAGCCAATAATAAACAGCATTTCTCTTTGGAGAGGCATGAACCCATTGCTCTCTAAACAGTCCCATGAGCACTGGGACAAAAAAAACCTACTTCCCACTCTGCCTTTACCATGTGGATATAGTGGTTGTGTTTGCATTTCCCTCATAAGGCACATTATGAAGACCCTTTACCTTTAATTGTCAGATATTTCCACAGAATCTATAGAAACTATATGTATTTGACCTCTACTTCCCAGTAAAATTTCAAAACCATTAAGGATTACTAGAAAGGGAGTAACAGACTGCCACATACATGGTCCTGAGTCTTGTTTCCTTAGAAAACTTGGCTAAAATAATCCTTTTTTCAAGAAGAGTCTTTATGAACAAAGATATGATGTTGAATTCTCTTTCTAACCTTTTGGATATTCCTTGTTGCACATTCTTTTTGGAGAAAGCTGAGCACAGTAACTACAGCAAGATAAAAAAGAAAATCTGGCAAATAAACAAAACAGCAGCAAGGAACTGATGCCTAAAATAAGGATACAACCCAGGAAAAGTTTGGTTCTCCTTCCTGACACATCTTTTTCTTTGGTTGTCCAATGTTGTGAGTTTTTAATGGATTAATTTCTTATTTAAGGAGTTACAGTATATCACACTTTTTTTTAATCAATTCTACTCATAAAACAATGATTTTCCAGATTTCTCATTCTGCTGTAGGAAGAAAAAAGTTTCCAGAATCGAGTATTACTCAACAAGAAGCAAATAATGTCAAACATTTTTACAATATGGAAATAAATTTAAAAATACGGTCTTTGCTAAGGCCCAGCCCAAAGCCCCATCATATCTATGAAAGGTCTTCAATCAACCTTGATCAGTCCTTATAAATCCAGCTCTTAGTTTAGACTGAAATGTTGATGGTGCAGAGTAAAATAACTTGGGGCTTCGCTTTGCCCTTTCACAACAACAGGAACAGGCCCAAAATGCAAAGTGAAACCAGGCCAGACAGGATCCTTCCCCTTGCTGTCAGCTCTGCCCATCCCTTCTCTTTCAAATCAGGAGTTTTATTCCAGAATTACACATTTATCAATCTTCTGGAAAAAAGCAGTGACTTTACCCTGTCCCTTGAGCCCTCCCACCCTGATCTGCTCCAGCCTGTGCTGCCTCAGCTGTATTTCACCTCTGCTACTCTTTTTCCTGGGATCCAAGGAGGGATAATGTGGCCATCAGAAAGAAAGCCTCAGAACAGCCTTAACCTTCATGGTCCACAAACTGGTTTAGGTAAAGGAGATGATGTCCAGCTCTTAAGTATATATATATATATATGTGTTATATATATAATCATAGAATCACAGAGTGGTTTGGGTTGGAAGGGACCTTGAAGATGATCCAGTTCCACCCCTGCCATGGGCAGGGACACCTTCTACTAGACCAGGTTGCTGCAAGCCCTGTCATCCCTGGCCTTGGACACTTCCAGGGATGAGGCAGCCACAGCTTCTCTGGGCAACCTGTGACAGGGCCTCACCACCCTCATAGGGAAGAGTTTCTTCTTACCATCCAATCCAGCCCTGCCCTCTGTCCATCTGAAGCCATCAGTCTATCTGTCTATCCATCTATCTGTCTATCTATCTCTCTATCTATCCTATCATAGAATAGTTTGGGTTGGAAGGGACAGAATGCTATTTCCTAAGCTTCTAGCCCTGTAAATATTAGGATAATCCAAAGCTGAAAGGCAGGAGTGACTTATACAGACACCACTGTACTAACAGATAACACCATGTGAGTGGTCTTATGGACCACCCAGAGCAGGAGTGCAGGAGCCTGAGCTCATCCTGCCACTGACACCAAGTTCAGCCTCAGGGAATTTTACAGCTTGATCCCAGACCTCTTGAAGTCATGGGCAAAGCTGTTTGACGTCATAGCACAGGATCAGCTCCTGCATCTCTCCTCCTCTGTTGCTGCAAGGTGTCTCTGGGGTGAAAGTGTGTGAAGTGTTTCAAAGATTTAAAGTACTATAGTTGTCATCCCACAAATCTTATTCATCCCTAATAATTCCTACTAGTGGGAGTAGGCCCCTTGGCTCCATAGTCATCATTATTTGTACCATTTCTAGTATTATTCATAACACATCTAGTTCTCTGACATATTTTTATTAATTTTAGAAGCCGAACATTTTTAGCAGCACGTTCTACATATTCAACAGATGCATGATATAATTAACCAAGAAATGTCGTAAGAAACACAAAGAAAATATTCTTATTACATTCAATATTTAATTGCCCACAGTTATTCTCAAGTCAAACATTCTGCTTCTCAGAGAGAGTTGTCACAGATCCCTTACATTGTTTTGTGGGTTTTTTTTAGTGAGTCTAAGTCAGAGCTCATTTTCTTAGTTTTAGGCTTTCAATCTATCAGAATGAAAAAGCAAAATCACACCCCAGGTGAGGCTGCAGCGTTAGTACTTTACCCTCAATCTTGCAAACACCCTGTGGGGATTTTTTTTTTTTACTCCATCAAACAAAAGTTTGCAAATCTTGTCCCATATTGCATCTCTGTGATGGAAGTTTCAGCAGCCCCATAGTGCTGGTAGGGTTTGTAGATCCTTCTCTGCATCTTCCAAGAGAGGTAAAGTGGGTCCAGAAGACACATATGGGCTTGGCCAAGTTTGCCAAAGTTTAATTTCATTACTGAGTGTCCCCATTCTTTTCCCTTTATTATCCTAATAATTAGAATTGCTCATTCTCTCCTCTGCCATCCATTCTGTGTAGTTCTTGCTACAGAATGAAGCAAATGTTTTCCTCTAGGAAAGAGAACTATAGGACAGAGATTCACAAGGTGGTTCATTGATGTCTCCCTTTTTTTCCACCCCAAAAGGGGTGGTAATGAGCCAAAAATCTGCCAGAAATGCTACCTCTAAAGGAAAAGAAAGTTATTAAGACACTTTGAGTACCTGGACAGTCTGGAAAAACATTAAGTGAGCCACTGCTGGCCATGGAGTCATAGAATCCATGATTCCTGTGAATCTGTGGTCCTTTGCACATGGCAGTGTATTAGTGTTGTCTTTATCTTACCTAACTTAGGGTGTTTAATATCAATAAACTGCCCACTCCAGATTCTCTACATATTTTGCTGAGTATTAGGAAGCAACTTCAAAGGACAACTCATTTCAGCCCAGCAGAACAAAGTCAGACAGGATGAGTCACCCTCTCAGAGCATCTACTTGTCCCCTCTGACAAGAGATCAAGAGTTGGGTGCCTTGTTTAGGCTGAATTTAACTGAATGCTTAACTTCACATGGCTTGAGTTTGGTGAAATGAATCCCACTTGGGTTTTATTCAACATCAAATCCTGCTGCTTCCCACAATCGAAATTATTTTAGTCATCAGGTGCCTTACTCACTGCCTTTTGCTGTTTTGTTCAAGGAGCACTCATGGACTAAAATGCCTTTCCAGGAAATGAAAAGGATAATGCTCCTTGTGTTCTTCACTTTGCTCCTGGCAGCCAAGTGCTCCCTGCAGGATGGAGAGGGGTGGGTGTGATGGGCTCTGTGTGCATAAGAGGTACCAGGGAGGGCATTCCCAAAACCTTCCTGGCAAGCAGTTGGTCATCCAGGTGTCAGGAGAGCTGAGAAATGGGCTGACTTGGCAGCCAGTGTTGTGCTGGTTGGTGCACCAGGAATCAGCACTTTCACCAAGGGAAGCAGATATCCCAATCCTATGGAATCTCAAAAGCTGCTGGAGGTGTCTGATGCCCTTGCAGACCACTGAAAATCTGCATGTTGGATGTTAAAGATGCAGCTAATGGATATTCTGGTGACTCAACATGAATCAGTCCAATTAAGAACTGAATCAGGCTCTTCAAATACTCCCATGAAGATCTTCCTCTGAAGACTTCAAAGTGCATTACAGAGATCCAAAGTGCTAAGAAGGAGGATAATCCAGTGATGATATCAATTCTGGCATGACGCACTTCCCATGTGACCAGGGACAAGTCCATTTAGAGACACACTTATGGCACACATATTTAGAAGCCACACAGAGATTTGGACTGGAACATAACAAAGATTGCATCTTGACAATCTTCTCTGTGGAATTCTATAAACTGGTTGTAAAATTTTATAGAAAGAGCATTCCACTAAATATTGCACTCTGGGGGCTTTCCCACAATAAATACCTGTCCTGCTCTATTTTGGAACATAAACTGAGCTTTACTGCTCAGCCAGATCTGCTGTCTGAACCATGTACCCCTAAAATCATGATTTTGATATCAACCTCCTGTTTATCTGAGGAGAAAATAAATAAAAGGCAGAGCTGAACAGAGCCATGGCACGTTTCTTTAACCCTTCTATAATGAAGCTACAAAATATGGCATTAGCAGCACATAAAGCAGCTGTACAGTTTTATAGAATCTTAGAATGGTTTGTGTTGGAAAGGACCTCAAGGATCATCTTGTTCCATCCCCTGCCATGGGCAGGGACACCTTCCACTATCCCAGGTTGCTGCAAGCCCCATCCAGCCTGGCCTTGAACACTTCCAGGGATGTGGCAGCCACAGCTTCTCTGGGCAACCTGTTCCAGGCCTGCAAACACCTGGACAGACAGGATGAGAGATGTCTAAACCACCTGAACTGCAGAGTTGGGTATCAAAGTTTAGCAGCTGAGTTGCATCTCAGGGCAGCAAGGATGGATCAAATGCCTGTAGCTCTGGTTACTGCACAGAAACATCCAGATGACTTCAAACAGCCTCTGAAAATCCCAGCCACCTTTTGTCTGCCTGTGGGCCCCCTGGTTTGGGGGGTGTTTATCTGTGAATGAGCCTTTGGAGCAGCAGAGTGCCTGGCACTGCCTTGTTCTGGTGTCCCTGTCACACACCCAAACCCACCACTGGCAGCTGCCTTCCCTGCTCACAGCTTTCCCAGAGGCTGAATCTATACTGCAAATCCAGAAGGAGCAGGGCACAGCTTTGATCCATGATCCATGTGTCACTGTTAGAACCCTCCCTGGCATGGCTCTGGCCTGTCCCAGCCAGTGCTCTCCCAGACGATGCAAAGACCAAGGATTGCTCCCCGTAGACCGTCTGGATGAGGCCACCTGCTTGGGATGCAGGAATGGGAGGAAAGAGTTGAGTCATGTGGATATGAGTCATGATTGGCTACTTTGTGTTTGGGTTATTTTATTTTCTGGCCACAGCCAGAGAGAGCAGGGAATGAACATTGACCCTTCCTGAGGCACTGAACTGCTCTTCCTGAAAAAGCTGATTACTGAAATCAGCCCTTTGGGGAGCACCTGCAAGGAGAAGGCTCATGGCTTTGGCCACAGTTTGCCCTGTGCCGTGGCTGAGCTGGGCATGGCCGTCTCCCAGGCTGCATTCCAGCTGGATTCGGCACCAACTCATTCACTAGGAAAAGCAGAAAAAGAAACAGGAAAAAATGAGGTGAGGTTTCCATGGCTACTGGACTGTTTACTTTCTTCTGACCATTATCACAAGTTTTGCCATCCAAACAAGAACAGATGTCAGACCTCTGGGTTTGGTGAGTTCATTCTGGATACAGCACTGGGAAAGGTGCTGCCTTGGAGCCCGGGAAAGTGGCACAGGTTCATCTGTGGGCAAAACACAAAGCACAGGCAGCCAGACTTCTAAACACTGGCCATAGAGCTCCCTTCAGGAATGCTTCCTAATTACACTGAACTTCCAGATTTCATGTTCTTTTGTGATGGTTGTTGAAAATAACAGGTCAAGAGTAACACCACATCACGTTTTCTGGAGGAGACTAACATACACTAAACCCAACAGCAATTTGTAGAGAAATAGCCCAAACTTTGACTTCAATATTCTAGAACAATGAGGAGAGGGCAGAAATCAGAGCCATGTGATCGGTCCTGTTATTGGTGATGCTGAACTGCAGAGCAGCTTATCCTGTATTCATTATGACACATTCCAGAGCAACAGGTAGAAGTACAAGTGGTGTTTCTCCTGTGAGCCTGGTCAGATTATCATTATTATTCACATAACAAAATACAGCTTAAATGGAAAAACTCTCAAAATTTTCATTAACTACTAACCCTCTACTTGCTTTCCTCTGATTCAATTTCATCCTACTTCCCTAGTCCAGCCTCCCTCACCCTGGTCCACTTTTTGGAGCAGTACCTGGATCCTGCCTTTGCTACAGAGCCTTCTCCCCTCAGTTCCCTGTCTCAGACAAGTTCATTTCTTTAACACACCGGCAGCATTTACAAGGTTTAGGACTGAAAAATTCTATAAAGAATTTCATAGCTCTGCCCAAATTTCCAATCTGAGGACTTTGCTAAACCACAGTCTCAGCACTCTTGATTTAGTTTTCTTGTAAATCAGACTTTTTTGTCTCAGTCTAATAGATCAAAAACCCCAGAGAGTTTCCATAGATGTCTTTGCTGGCTTAACAGGCTGCACAAACCACAAGCTACTCAATAGTTAATAATAAGCAGCTTCTCCCCACAGCACTTGGTTTGAAAGGACTACAAGCTCTGAGTCATTGCACAGATGATTTGAGCTTAACCCTAATAGCTCTGTTATGTCCTGGCTTATTCCTAAATCGTCTTGGAAGCAGGAGAGTGTCAACAATAAACTTGTAAGGTTTAACACTCTTAACACCAGGTAAACTGCTTTATCTCAATTAAAAATATCGGTAGTGTCCTTTCCACTACCTCACGGAGCTGTGAAGTAATGCTGGAGCTAAAGCATATGCCTGCTGGTCTGTGCCTGGAGAGGTTCTGGGAATTAATTCTGCTTTGCAGAACTATTCCAGTTATTCATGTGACTCAGCGGCGGAGACCGGGATCTTCCTGCACTCCGGGGTGACGTGCTGATTCAGGCTGGTTCAGCAGCCTGGGATAGGAGACACCTTATCAAAAGAAAAGCCCTCTTTGGGGACAGGCTCTCCCAGCAGCTGGGAAGGAAATTTCCGTTGCGCTCCCCAGCTGCTCCGGTGGGGTGAGATTAGAGGGTTATTATTAGATCTGGATGATTTTCTTTGCTCTGGGTAAGAAGGGAATCGTTCTTTTCAACCAATAAATTATTCCTTAGCATCGCTGCTGTGATGTGTGTCCAGATGTGATCTCAGGGCTAAGGCTCTGCACCTCTGCTTTCAGTCATACCTAGGAGTATTCCAGCCACACTTGGTATTCAAGTTTTATTTATAAATGTTTTAGAAAGGATTAATACCTGGCTGACTCTCGTTATACACACATTGCAGACAGGAACAGTAAATTGCAAGTCATTTATCAGTAATCCCTGGATTTATTCAGTTTGGTGTGGAATGACTGATTGAGACATTAATAATAAATTAACCCTTTATAAAACAATTGCAAATAGTCCCTTGATGGACAGGGCACTCCTCAGCCCCATTATCTGATTAATGCAGGCATCTGGAAATCTCAGCCAGCCCCTCCACACTCACTCTCTGGGTAACACAGTCAAGGGAGTGAGCTGAGTCCTCCAAAACTAAACATCTAAGGCAGGTCTATCAAAAGGTGGCTGAAGCGTTTTGAGTGACCAGCCCAGGATCTCACATAGCAGAGTGTGGTAGATCAAGACAACTCACATTTCCTAATTTCTGCCCTCATTCTCAGTCCCCAAGACCACAGCTGCCCTATAATCACATCATCAGAGCTCTGCAGTTCTTCAGAGAAGCTGTGAATGCATTTAATCAAGGGTCTTAAATCTGCCAGCTCTGGAAAAACAGACTTCCTTTAATATTGTCCACAATCCAGCATTTCTGTAGGAGCAACCAGTGTAATCTCAGCCACCCAACCCTTACAGTGCAAACAAGTACCTGGGGAGGTGCAGGGGTTACATCCCACACCTGGAACTGTGGCTTCACAGTTCCTCCTGGTACAAATAACAAAGTGTTTTTGAAACGTGCTGTACCAATTGCAATACCAAGTTATTGCTTCCTGTACTCACTGTTCCTCCACCGCCTCCCTCCCTTGACCTTACACTGGATTTGCTCTTTCAGGAGACATTATTTTGTTTGCTCATCTTTCCCACAACGAGGGTTACGTGCAAAATATAGGGGAAAGAGTAAATTTAAAGATTTAACCTCTCCCATGGATAAAGGAATAATGACAGCAGCCTGTGATACATATATGAATCTAAAAAAAATCCATCTGCTGACACAGGCTCTAAGTGGCATCAATGCATTGGAGCAGAAGAGATACTGTCAATAAAATTGAAAACAAGGCTGTCCAAAATAGAAAGGAAAGGGGAAAAAATCCAAAACTATCTCAGGATGTTTTCCCTTTCCACCCCAAAGATCTGGAAGGCTTCTTCATGACTATTCTGACTATAGCTGCTGATGTAGGTACAGCCTCTCCCAACTGCCTCCAGTCCATAAAGCTGTAAATTCCACCCAAAGAGAGAACTTCAGCATTTTTATCTACAAGAAAAACTTCAACAACAGGTACTCAGAGGCATAAATCCACATGGTATTTGAGGGTTAAAAAAACAGAGGAAATCTGTAGCCTGGGAAAATTAGGGGCTTTCCATTCCCGGTGTAATGAAACGACAGATTTAAAGTTCAGAGTGAGAAAAGTCATTGAAAGGAATTAGACTTCAAGCTTCCTGAGACATACAGGCTTTGTTTTTCAGGGCTATTGATAAATCTATCAGTGTCCCGATTACTGTCCCCCCCACCCCCTGAAAAAAACCGCTAAAAGAGGAATTTGCTGCCTTAATTGGAAGGAAAAGGGTTTAAAGAATATCCACTGTAAGGTCCCTCTGAAGAAGGAAAGTCCCTGGAGGCAAAACAATAATTGGTTTTGACCTTCCGCCGTTCAGGAGGCGTCGGGAGAGACGAGACTTAAACACAGCCTGACAACTGTGAGTTCCAATCAAACTCAGAAAGAGACGGAAATTGGATAAGCAAATTCCTTTTTGTTCATGACCCCGGTCCCGCTTTCCTTTCCTTTCCCCCTGCAGCATGACACATCAGAATCTGTCCTGCGTGCCATAAATCACTCCGGGACAGCAGCAGCCCTTGAATAGCTGTCTTGTGTTACGCTCCCATCTTCCAGAGGAGCGGCATTAGCAGTCCCAGGCTGCCCTGGGACACACGTTCCCCGGCACAAAGGCTGCTGGGGAGGAAGGAAGCTGTGATTTCATTGCTGTTTTCAGCACGGTGTCAAGTCCCCCGCTCAGGGTTTGGGAGAACTCTCCCCAGCAGCACTGGGAGCCGCTTGCCAATTTAAGGAAATTTGGTTTTGAATGCAGAAAGCCACAATCCTCATTCTGTCAGGAGCTGCAGCTGACAAAATGCTTTCCTTTCTGTCCATCTGAGCTCACAGAGGACACTCTTTGTCATTCCCCGCCACCACTGCGGGAAACGTCATGTTTCCTGTGTCACCTCCCGCAGGGCAAGTGCATTTTGTCTCAGTGTCCTCCTAACTCCTGGCAGCAGCTGGAGGCACCTCCATGCTTCCCACAGCTTGTCCCTGTCACTGCCCATCACCCCTGGCTGTGCGGGCCAGGTGCCCTTCAGGCCTAACCACGCTTGTTACTTGTTACCTGCAAACCCCACACTTCGAGGTGTCACAGAACTTAAAAATCATTTTTCTGCTTTAAGGACAACTTAAGCTAATAATGCTTCAAATGCCAGGAAGCAATAGTTGGGTATTGCAATTGGTACAGCACGTTTCAAAAATACTTTGTAATTGCTATTTGTACCAGGAGGAACTGAGAAGCCACAGTTCCAGGTGTGGGATGTAACCCCTGCACCTCCCCAGGTACCTGTGTGTACTGTAAGGGTTGGGTGGCTGAGATTACATTGGCTGCTCCTACAGAAATGCTGGATTGTGGACAATATTAAAGGAAGTCTGTTTTTCCAGAGCTGGCAGATTTAAGACCCTTGATTAAAGTCTTACAATGGACCTGAATGCCAACATACAATTAAACATCTTTAAAAACTGAAAGAGAAATGGCAAAGACTCACCACACCAAGGCCATAGACCAAATAAAAACGCATGAACTAATGGTGAATTTTTCCAGCAGCCGCTTTGAGATGGTCACCACTGAAACCCGACTCTTGTAATTTGCAGATATGACTCACAAGACTTGGAAGTCCAAAAGCAATAAAAGCAAAGATTGGAGAGATATCAGGGCTTGGGAGACAAAAATCAGTTATTTTTTGGGTCTGATGAGACAGAGGTGAAAGTGTCAGTGATCTACAGTAAGGTAAGGGTGATGTCCAGGTATTTTCAGAAAGTCAAAACAGTTTCGCTTTCTCCTGGAAAGGAGCTGAAGGCTGGGAATGGCTTTGTGCGGATAGGGTTACATGAGTTACGAGCAGTAGGACTGTCCCAGCTCCACATGCTTTGACCTTTCCTCAAGTTTTGGGAAAAGCTGCTCCTTAGACGTGCCTCCTCAGCTGAACTCAAGCCCTGTTTCCATTAGCTGTGGCTCTTCCAGCCTTTTAGGTGCCATGACAGCTGGTTCCCGCTGAGTCCATGGAAAGCACTGTGTCCCAGAAGGGCTCCCTTTCTCTTAGGCCCCAAGAGTCAGTGTGACATTCAGAGCCTGATGGCAAAGCAGAATATCCCGACAGATCCAAGCCATGCTGCAGCTGCTGCAGGTCAGCAACATTGAGATTCTGACCTGGCACCTTTTGTGCTCCCTGAGACCAGGGCCTGGGCCCCAGCCTAGGCCCAGCCAGCAGCAAACCAGCCCTACACAAACCAGCACCACCAGTGGTCTTTGGAAAGGCCAGATTTGGAACACGTTTCAGAATTCCAGGTCTCTGCCATTTTAATCCTCCAAGTCTTTGCTACCAAGATGTTTCCCAACCACAAGTTCCACCCCATCTCATTCCTATTTAAAAATATTTGGTCAATTCACTTTGATTTGGGGAACTCTAGCAACTGACAACTCCCCTTTTTGCTCCAGATTTCATTCCACAGACCTGGACTTCTACAGCACCCTGCTCACAGTTTTTCACTCCTGTCCTTAGGAAGGATTACAGACAATGACCAGGAGAATGAATCCTTGTCTATGATAATGTTCAAGCTGTATTTAGACAATGGGAATTAATAAAACTGGAACAGGCTCAGCACTGGCACTTTATGTAGGGCAGTATGTACCTCTGAGCTGGGTCGTGTACCCAGCACATCCCTGCTGACGTGACACCTTTGCAGAGGAATTCTGACACAAGGGTGCTGCCATGTGCTGTGGTAGTGGAGAGGTTTCTGCAAAGAGCCAGCAAGGCAGGTTGGCTGGGAGCAAATTAAAAATCCATAAATAACAATCTACAAACAAGGTTCCATAAAAGACTTAAAAATACCAAAAGGGTGGTTTGTCAGTTGTTGGGGTTTGTGAAGTCATTTCATTTATTTTCACTCTACTGAATGGGAATGAAGCTTTAGAGCCAGATGAGAAAAGAGAAAAACCTAACACTTCAACTGCAAGATGCCATGTGCCTTTAACGCCCTAAGATCAAATGTGCTGAGCTCCCATCACAGTGGTGCAACCTATGGCCTTAAACCATCATTAACTCTTTATAGTCATCATTCAGCACTTGCTCAGTGCTCAGAAAGGATAATCCTTGATTCCAAAAAGTCTCAATTTAAGTAGTAAGGAATACTTGCAACTTCTTTTCATTTCTGCATCTTGTCTTTCATTTTCATGTTTTAACTTCCTCTGCTTAACTTACCTTCTTTAACTGCCTCTGCTTCAACCATTGATCTCAAAATAGCTCAGAATATTACCCCCAGATTTCAGAAGACAAAGCAGAGTTTTAGCCCTCTCAAGGAATTTACTGGAGCTCCCTGGGCAGGTCAGCAGCAGAAAGAGCCCAGTTTGTGTAAGGCCATAGTGACTCCTCTGCTCCTCCATCTTCTATTTTCAACACTGTGAGTCTCAAGAAGGAAAGCCCATGATGGCAGGGGTGACATTAGGGCAGGAAATGAGCCAAAACAAGTGTCCTGAAGTTACTTCCTAACACAGGAGCAGGGGAGTTTTCCATCAGAATCCCTTGGCTCTCCCCATTAAGGGCTATAGTGGGTTCTGTTAAGAAGAGGTCAGATGAGGACCCAAGACAGACAATTTTCACATAGTGTTCCAGTGTAAGGCCCCAGGAGAGAGCCCAGCAGAGCCTTGCCTTCTGCATGGCACCTCAGGTCTGAGCTCTCCTCATTATCCCTACGCAGCTGTTCCTGGAGAACACGCCATCCCGCTGGGAGCGAGCGTGTCTGCGGAGTCACCCTGCGGACGGCGGCCGCTCTCCTGGCTCAGAGGGCACTCTGGGGTCACCACATTTGTTTTCAAGGTCTGTTGAATCCCTCAAATGTACATTTCAAAGATCACCAAGGCAGAAGCCGCCGTGCTTTCGGTGACGTCCCTGCCCAATGATGCTGTGCTGGAGGAGGGGGGCACTCAGCGCCCCCCTGCCCAGACATCCCCGCTATGGGAATGACACACCGCCCGTCACACTGCTCACACCAACTGTGGCAGTAAACTCCACCTCAACTCTGACATTTAGTGCCTGCACTGTGACTCATGGCTGCTCGTGATGCCCCGTTTAGGGATGCAGGACTCCAAAGCCAATGCAGAAAAAAAATCAGCAAGACACAGGAATCAGAAAGAGGCATTTGCTGAAATGTAATTTTTATATATTGCAGGGAAGAAACAATAGATGAGGGAAAGTTCCAGTTGCTGTGTCTTTTTGCAGAAAGAAGATGGAAATGTATATTTAAAGTGCACTTTACTAAGTGTGCTTTGACCTGGTGTCCTTTTCATAAACAGTCACCAGAACCACTCGGCTTAACAAAATGATCAGGTCTTCCAGTTTCCAGAGTTTTAGAAAAAATATGGGACCACAAGTTGATTTAGAGTGCATTGAATAAAACTATAAGGATCACCAGAGGCATTGCTTACTATGTTCAGCCTGTTTATAATCCTTGACTTACAGCTCCTAAGAGTCACTCATGCGATGAATGACCATTTGTGTCCCTTCTGGCCGGGTCTGAGGTTCCTCAAGACAGCAGTGAGCACGTTCTGTTTCTGAAGGAACACTGGAGCATGTTGGGACAGGGCTCCATTGTCATCCCCAGGAACCCACTGTGGTGAAGCCAGGACATCACAGCTAACCCAGACACAACCAAGTCCCCTCTGCCTGTCCCTTCTCATTTTACTAGCAGTGTTCTGGATCTATTTATGCAGCTGGTGCTGAGAGACCACTAGATAAAATAATAATTTTAAAATCCTTAATAACTTTCTATATGTGGGTGTCTAGAATTACTTCACAGATACTAATTAGGACAAACATGGCTGTATATAAGTTAACAATTAGAGGTTGTTTTCTTAGGCTGAGTGAAGACATTCTATAGATAAAGTAACAAAATTTAGCATTTCCTTAAAGTCTACATTATATACGAATATATCTTACAAGGATGTGCTCTCACTTTTTCAGAGGCTGAAAAGATGCTCCTTTGAAATGTTTAATTTCACAAGGTACAATTCCCTTGTCCCTTCAACATCTACATGGAACCATGAAACTTACTTTGCAGATGGAGCTGAGCTCTGAGCTCAGACTCTCAGTGGATCCCTGCTGAGCTACCCTGGCTTCATGAGCTGAAAAATAGCCCAGAGCACCCAAATTTGCCTTAAATTTCCACCTATAAAATGCATTACCAAACTCCTGTAACAGAAAATCTGCAAACAGCCAAATGAGGGCATATATGTATCTGCTGCCTGGAAAATGACCAAGTTTACCTACTCAGAAACCCAACTCCTTTCCCTCACTTTGCACCACAGATCATTTATTTGCTTAACAGCAGTTTGAGGCAATTACTATGCTCAAAGGTTGGTAGTAAGACTGCTATTGATAGTGGCCTGGGGAAGAAGATTGCAGTGAATGTCAGTAATCTGAGCATTTTTGGACTAGAGCAGTGTTCAGATTAATGAACAGTGATTCTATTTCAAGGTTACTCTTGCTAATATTAGTATAAAGTCAGACATACCAGAGTGCCACCCAACCTGGCCTTGGACACTTCCAGGGATGGGGCAGCCACAGCCTCCCTGGGCAACCTTTGTGTGGAATCTGCAGTCAGAGGGTGACCTGTTGGTCACCTGAGCTAACACCTCCTCCTCTTTACACAGATTACATCACACAATCTGCACGGTGCTTATTTGCTACTCAACATAGTCATTAAATAAATATTAATGTGATAGGCAGGCAAAAATAACACCAGGTGTAAAGAAACAGCTTATTATACACATACAAGTAGGTAACAGTCCAGGTAGGCAGCAGGTAACACTGTCCAGGTGCCCTCTGGTAATCCCTTAAAAATAAACTCTTACACCTTTCACATAAAATTCTTTCCCCACTTAATTTCATCTCATTACTTTTTGTAGAAAATTCAAATGATGAACCCTCAGTTTCTTCAACAACACATTAGTGTGATACAGCTGCTTTGATTGGGGGTCAATTGCAATTCTGTAAAAACAAATTACTCACAGTACGTGTTCAGCTCATTATCCATGTGGGAATGAGAAGTATTACTGTTTGCCTACCTAACTTCTCTGAACTGGCAGATTCCCCCCCCCCCCGCCCCCGCTGTAGTACTTTTCTTCCATCATGATTCCAAGAAGTTAACTGGCAAATAACAGTGTGTGGCCAACTCTGCCAGAGGTAAAATTCAGTGTTAAATACACCAGTGACATGTCTGTCTGTATGTATGTATACACAACAAGGTATGTGTTTGTATGCAAAGCTAAGCCCTGAATTTGGAATTCTAAACCTGAACTTGATTGCCTGAAATCCTCACTTTATTGACCTCAAACTCAGTTTTTCATCCTGGGTACTGAAAAACTCTATTTTGCTGCTCCTGCCCTCCTGAACTGTCCCTTTGCATTAAAGTCAATGAAAAACCCTGTTATTAACCCAAAGGGTCACTGAAACCTATGGTTCCCTTCAACGAGTCCAAATAAGAAAAAGCCAGAGATCCTGGCCTTTTATTGCACAGATGTGACACTGGGGAAACATCTGTGAAGAGCAACACATTTTTAAATGACTGTAGAAGAAACAGGTGAGAGGAAGCACTGGCATCATCTCTGTGCCTGCTGAGGTGACTGTGGGACAACATGCAGACATGAGAGTGCTCTGGAAAGGACCTTAGTTCTGCCTGACAGACTTGCAAGGTAAAACTTCAGGTATTTTAGAGAGCAGTGGCTGGGAATGGAGAGTTTCTAGATATCACAAACTAAGTCTTCAAGATGTGTAGCAGATTTTTCAGAGGACCCAAGTCATCAGTGAATCACTGGGAGAGTCACCATGTAAAATCCCTGTGGGCATTCTGGAGGGTGAGCCCTCCAATACTGTGCATTTGGCAGTTTTGCTTTTAATTGCATTAAAAAAAGAAACCCAAATATTGTACCTATTTCAGATGCCAAAATTTAACTCAGATTTAAAATTTTTCTCTAACCTCCCATTATTTTCAAATTTCCATGAACACCTCTGGTAGTGAACACCTCTATCACCACAGAGAGGCTTTGTGGAGCAGGAGGAGCATATCCTGCTGTGGGTGCTGCAGACCTTTGTCCAGGCCTGGCTTTCAAAGCAGGAACACCCATTTGGTGTTTGATTCCTTTCTCCTTCCCACACACACACACACAGAATTCATGGACATGGTGGGGGATGAACACTAATTTCAGGGCAGCATCTCTCATTTCACTGCCTTTTAAAGCCCAGACAAGACTGTGCTGTCACTGTTCTGCCTTTAAACAAGCTCTTTCTTTTTGGTGCCTTGTGCAGGGCTTTTTGTTTTGCCTTTGGGTTAAAATCCTTTTAACTTGGATTTTTTTGTGAGAGTTTTCATCCCCCTTCTAGATGTCCCACCCACTCAGCATCACTTGGAATGAAAAGATTAGATGTCAACTGGTCTCCAAGTACAGAATAAAAGAGAACAACAAATTCTACCAAGGATCTCTCTCAGACTGTAAAAATAAAAGATGAGTTTGTATTGGCAAAGGCCTCTCTTGATCTGTTAATATCAAGGAAGACAAAATTATCTGTGTTCTTTGTGAAGCAGCAGTTGTTTGAGTGGGGAAGGAAGCCAAGACAGCTGTTAGATAGTTCAGCACAAAATACTGACAGTGACACACCAACAACACCACCAGCACTGAGGGACTCGGCCAAACCACCAAAACACCAAATATTAGTAACGTTGCTGCTTTTAAAAAGTCTCACAAACTGTGATAATTTAAAATTTTCAGAGTGAAAGATTGAACTTTTCAGTTCATCTTGGCCTACTGTGCTTAAAAGATGCTGTGGAAAGAGCAGCAAAATCTCTCAGATATAAAAGACCCCATTGAGAAGAAGGAAGCAGGTCTTGGTCAGCGCTCAAGATTCAGTGGGGAAGGAGCCATCCATGTTTAGTTTGGATGCAGGACTTTACTCCTTTGAGGAACGAGAGGTCATGAGATTTCAACAGCTTTTGAGGAGTCCTCAGGTCAAGATACTTGAACAAATGGCTTTGTCCCCTTGACCTGCAGCGTTCCCAACCCCATGACAAAGGATTATGAAACCATTTTTTCCACTACCCTCTGGCAGGATGAAATATGGAGGCACTGCTATCGGAGCTTCCTGGCTGGGACCCTGCTCTCACCCTGTTGTCTGGCTCTGGTGGCCTGACCTCTCCTGCACATCATTTTCTCCATTTGTTCCAACTTCCCAGGAAGGGTTTGTTTGCAGATCTTCAAGACTTTCAGACAGAGCCAATATCTAAATGCCAGGGGATTTAACTCTGCTTTCAGCCACCACCAGGAGCAAACAGGGTCACACCCAAACAGCTCCAGGTAAGTGGCATATTAAGTTCAGCAACAGGGATGGGAGGGAGCAGAATTTGGCCCATCAGCATGAGCTCCAGCCACCAGTGCAATGCAGGCTGTGTGAGACTGCAATAAACTTGCCCTTTGCCCTTGTTTGGAACGTTTCATATCCAATTTCTCCCTTCCCAGGCCCCTGTGTCCTCTGGAAAAGCTTTCTTTTCCTCAACTACACCCTTTTACATGGCACTCTACATTTCTCTCCAGCTGCACCTTCAAAGCTTTGCAAACTCCAATTACTGTCTAAATTGCATTTATAGTAAAAAAAAAAAAAAAATTTTCTTTTGGTGCAGAATTACACATTGACTGTTTTCTTATAGATTTGGATCATAAAAGAACTTACAGGAAAAAACCATATAAACTTACAGTGCAGCTTGGCTGTAACAGCCTTTGTTCTGCATCAGTGGATGTGGTAGAGAACAGTGTGATACATTTTTATAATAAGGAACAAGAAGGACCCCATAGCTCTGATGGAGATCAAAGTCATCCACCCCACCAACAGAAAGCTCCCACTGGTGCCAGGAGCCTGTTCCAAAATGGAGCTCAGCCCTAGATCTCCCCAAACACTGGGAAATTATAATGAACACCCTTTTCACAGCATCAGTGACTCCTGCAACCTTTCCCCCTCTCCCCCGTTTTTCTAAGGGATGCATCACATCCTAAATTCTGTAACAGATGTTCTTTACAAGGCCATAACCATTTACAATGAGTGTTGTGTGAATAGGGAACTCAGACTTCTCAAAATCCCTGGTTTTCCACGTGCACACAGCTCGCCTGCAGCACGGGCAAACTCTGTGAACATTCCTGACATCCTCTAACCTCCATGTGGGAACTTTCCCAAACAGAAGCGGATTTGACAAGCCAGCAAGCAAAGGGAGAGAATTCGTAGAATCCAAAAGTCAGTAGAAATATTTAAATCTCCCCAGCACAACTCACTTTGGGTGTCTGTTATTTCACATCTCGGTTTTGTGCCGGGGCTCAGCACCGTGTTCGCTGGGGGAGCAGATCCTTTTGACTCACCAGATCAGAGATAACCTTGCCAAGCGGGAACTTTCAAGAAGCTGCCCACTGCATTCACAGGAGATGAAAGGACAGTTGCAGTTCTAACAGCAACATCACCTGACAAAGTCTTAGGCGATTTATACCTAAAAAAAAACCCTTTTCTGCAACTTCTCATAGTGTTTTTAACAGCTGGATGTTTTACTGTGTTCATAGGCAGGTCCAAATATAAATAGTAGTTTCTCTACTGACCCACATACTTGGCCTATATTCAGAGCCTTTTAAGATGTTTCCATTAACCACGAACACTGTCAGGTCTTTCTCCAGTGTAATCTTATTTATGAGGTCCTGTTTCCCAGCACAAAACAGGACCAGATCAGCTGGAATCGGGTTCCTAGCTCACAGCTGAAAGCCTGTTTTCCTCCTATCCTCCACGGACACACACCTTTATCCTCAGCATCTTTTATGGCTGCATTTTTAGATCTAATTCCCAGTGCTCCATAAAGGAAAGAAGACTGAAAAAGATAAGCCATAGCTATTGGGAAAATTGAGAAAACAAAAATCAAAGAAGGAATCTAATAGAAGATGAGGCACGTGGCTCCACAGTTACTATTTTTTAATATTTTATAACTACATTTACTGTAGCCTTAACTCATCTGGTCTGTGAAATCTCCAGTCCAGAGAATCCAGAGTAACTGAATTAATCTTAGTACAAAAACCATGGCTCAAATCCTCTGGCCTTTGTCTGGGGAAGTCTTTCATTGGAGCTTTCAGCTGGAAAGAGACTGCAGGAATTTGTGGCTGTGGAGCATGCAGCTCCAATAAATATATAATTCATCATGGAGAAGTTTGTTAAAACCGTTAGGGATAAAATAAATGTTCTTCTTTCCTATTGAAAAGAGATGTCAGTTTTTCTCTTACCATTATTAAAAGGGCCAGCCAGGGAGAATAAAGGCTTATTACATGGGAAAGCATATAGAGCCCTTTTATGAACTCTGGCTGCAGCCCTTCTCTTTGTGAGACTCTTTGTTTCAGTTTGTTTTTCAGCAGCTGTATCTGATCTGTATCTCCACACTTTCATCCTGTGACAAAACACAGCTGCAAAGTGACTACGAGTTTCTCATCTGTCCATCTCTGCCTGTTCTCACAGAGGGGACAGGTATGAAAAGCCCCAAAACCAACTTTGGGGTGTTAAATCCAATAAATAATTGTGCAGTGAGTCACGAGGTCTTGGCTCATCTTTCTTGGAAGTACCAGTGATAGCACCTTATCACCAAAGATGCCGAATTGCCAAATGATACCAAAGATGCTTGGAAAGTTACTGGTATAACAGAGTGAGTAGGGTTGCCATCCCTTGAAAAGGGTTGTTAGGACAGAAATACTTTGTTTTCAAGTGCAGAATAGAAAACTAATCACCCTGTGTTTAGTCTAAACCTCCCAGTCTAAAAAAATCCTTGACACTCAAATGGAGTGGTAGGAGCACAACTGATGCAGCACAGCTTCAAGCATCTCCTTGCCTGATTTTGATGACATTATCAGAATTAAAAATATTACAGAGTCCCACTGTATGAAATGTGTGTGCTAATGCTTTGTTTAGACAAAGCTGCCTCAAAAGAAAATTGTATTTATGTAAATGCATCCCTATATCTTCCCTGCCATCCCCTGCTCCCTCCCATTTTAGGAGTGCCATCCTTCACAAGCTGAACATTAAGGGACTAGAACATAAATCCAGGGAGCTGGGGGTGCTCAGCCTGGAGATAAGGAGGCTCAGGGGGGACCTTCTCTCTCTCTCCAACTCCCTGACAGGAGGGTGAAGCCAAATGGGGGTTGGGCTCTGCTCCCAGGGAACAAGGGACAGGATGAGAGGAAATGGCCTCAGACTGTGCCAGGGGAGGTTGGGGTTGGATGTTAGGGAAAATTTCTTCACAGAAATAGTATTAAGCATTGGCACAGCCTCCCCAAGGAAGTAGTGGAGTCACTATCACTGGAAGTGCTAAAAAAGTAGATGTGGCACTTCATGATATGGTTTAGTGGGAATGGTGGGGATTGGTCAAAGGTTGGACTCGATGATCTTGGAGGTCTTTTCCAACTGTAATGATTCTGTGATTCTACACTGAGGAGCCAAGGAGACCCAAGAATATTTTCAAGCCTGATGAGGGAACACAGAAGACACTGTGCAGGAGAGGGTTGATTTTACACAGGAGTGTTCCAGTGAATTCAATGCACCTTGGACACCAAAGGAAGAGCCATGAATATCCTACAACTGCTAGGCTTGCCATCTCCTCCCAGTTATTCCCTCTCCTGAACTTTCCTAGTTTCTCAAAGCACATCTCCTATAAGGAGCTGTTTGGATGGGTTACCCTATTCCAGCCCTGCAAAACGACCACAAGGAACAGCCACTTCCCAAACACTGTCATGGAGCCCTCTCCATCCTGCTCCGCACACTGAGCCAGGGCTGCTGAAGAATCCCACGGCTGCTGAAGAATCCCATGGCTGCCAGCTGTGATTTCCAGAGAGAGGGATAAGATACACTAATGACTGTGACTCTTACTACTGATTACCACTAATGCACTTCATTGGCCAGTGCAAGTCAATGTAAAAGCCTTTGCAATTTGAAAAGAACTGTTTCAACTTATTAAATACTGTAGAATTTCGGGCTCTGATAATGGTCCACGTGCCCACATTTCTCTCACAGTTACAAAAAGGGATGTACAGCACCTGCACCTGCCTGGCTGGCCGTGTTTGACCTGGACTGCACTTACAACTTTTATTGCTGCACTTACTTTGAGTTTAAGTGCAATCAGCGAAAATAGTAGACTGGCAAACATAGAATCATTAAGATTGGAAAAGACCTCCAAGATCATCAAGTCCAACCTTTTATCCCATAGAAGGTGCTGACACTGACATTTGCTTTTTTTGTAATCAGACAGAAAAGCAAAATATCAAATATTTTCAGAGTGGAAACTCTGAGTTATTTTTAGCTGAAAGGATCAAAATTAGTTCATTAAGAAGTTCTATCTGATAATGTCAAACCATTCATATCTATAATTAATCTTTAATATCGTAGTAATTTTTAGAAGCTGAAAAGAGCTGAACTCTGAAACAAGGAGTCAAAATGAAAGTTGCTTTTTCAATCTCAAGTAGTATCAGTGTTTCCGTTGAAAACTTCATCAAGATGAACTTCCCCCAAAATTTTAATTATGCTGAAACAGCATTTTCAAAAAGAAATTTATCCTGTTCAAATTAAAAATAAATTAAAAAACCCAATAAACCAAACCAGACAAAACCCCCAAAACACAAAACTTGGCTGCCTGGCAGCCTCAACCTCTCTAAAAATAACTGAGCCAAGTCAAATCCACCCACCTTCCCTCTCCATCACAAACACAAGCTCTCACAGTTTGATTACAAACCTCAGGGCACGCTGTGGTTTCACTTCCAGCTGCAGGTCCCAGAGTGGGCTGATTACAGGAACACCCCATGACCTGCCCACGCCAGAGAGGGTTTTCTCAGAAAGAAGTGGCCCAGACAGCAGTGCCAGTAGGTCTGTCTGGGCAAACCTACATGGATATGGTAGAGCAGAATAAGCTCATTGGTTTGAAGGTGGGAGCCCATTCCCAGCACACATCTGGCAGCCCAGCTGTTGCTCCAAGGTATGACCTTCCCACTCCCTGCACAGAGGCAGCTGTGCCAGCAGAGCTTTCCAGAGGTACATCATCACACTCGTTCAAGTGAGCAAAGGCTTCTCTTGCTTTCAGGACTGAATTTTAAAACTTAGCTAAGAATGTTTTGGGATCTGAGCTGTGAATTTTTCATTTGAGGGGTTGAGAAAAGGCACTCATTTAATTAAGAAACTGAATGAACTCAAAGGAAAAAAGGAGCACCATTTCCAGAAACTGATTTAAATGCTCTTTTAGAAATCATTAATTATATATTTAAGTTTAACTTTTTACTTACTGAATGCTTCATTTCTACACACAGATCCCACTTCAATATCCCTCCACATTTGAGCAACCTGGTCTAGTGGAAGACATCCCTTCCCATGGCAGGGAGTTGGAACTGGATGAGCTTTAAAGTCTCTTCCAACCCAAACCATTCCAGGCTTCTATGTTTTAGAGTTGTGCAAAATCTTCAAAATTATTTTGCTTTGGTAGATTTTACTTCCACTCTGCACCCACTTTTCATAGGTGTGATTGACTTTAGCAAGAGGAAAACCAAGGAAAAAAGAGTGATCCACACCAGGACAGGGAAGACAAGAAGAGCACACACATGTTTCTCAGCTGCTGTACATTTACAGGGAAAGGTCCAGGGAAGGAGAGAAATCAGGTAACCACTCTGTTGAAAACAAAGGTGTTTCCGGGTCACTAAAAATTCCACAATTATTTCACGTTTTCCCCAGTCTTCTTTTCCACTGCAAAGACCAAAATCTGCCCCGTCAGATGCCAACCAAGCTGTTACTTGTTTTGTTTTGCAGGTTGCTAAGGAACGGGGCTGTTTTTGCTTACTTGCCTCCCTTGGGCTATTTCACAACACTTTGTAATATACACTGCTCTTTTCTGCTGCACATCTGGTTTTGATTTTAGGTTTCAGAACCCCCTCTGAAAACTGAGATATTAGTTTTTCATATCTATCATCTAGACAAAGTGCATCAGCCTGTCAAACTGAGTGCACCGGTGAGACACATTTAACCCTCTCAAGTTACTCTCCCAAAAGCTGTTTTCATTTGTTGTCGAGTTCAGACGGTGGAAGTAGCTCAAGTATTTTGTCTAATTTGCTGTGTGAAATTAGCTGCAACCACCATTAAATTTTAGGTATGAAATAAAACTACCCCATTTCTTCAAAACATACCATTGGAGAGGAAACCCTCCTGCCTCGCAAACACGAGCAAAGAGAGACGATCGTCGCCCCAGCAGATGCTCGACAACGTCTCCCAAAGCTTCTAGTCTTTCATTTTCCTTGGAAGCAGCTACTCCCAGAAAGCAGCTACCCAGCATGGAGAGGGGTTCTCCTGTGTCTTTGGAAAATGGTGTTGCGGGATGGCAGGACAACCCAGTTGGTACTTTGGGGCAGCTGCAAACACGTCCCTCATCCCAGCAGTGCCGCTGGTCACACAGGCACAGAGTCATTGAGGTTGGAAAAGCCCTCTAAGATCATCCAACCATTACCCCAGCACTGCTGTAGTCACCACTAAACCATGTCCCCAAGTGCCACATCCACATTCCCGTTGAACACTTCCAAGGGTGGTGATTCCACCACTGCCGTGGGCAGCCTGGTCCAATGCCTGACCACTCTTCTAGTGAAGAAACTTTTCCTAATATCTAATCTAAACCTCCCCTGATGCAACTTGAGGCTGTTTCCTTATCTGCGTACAAACTGATGGGGATAACATATATTCCTGCTCTGCTGATACCCCTAAACCAAGTGATCCTGACCTAAGTCCTCTCCCAAAGCCTTTTTCCATATTCTGCAAGCAAAGCTCTGACAGAGAGGGGGTGGCAGAGCTAACAGTGTTCCTTTAGTCTTCACCCATCTGGTCCCAGCGTCATTTAAAGTTGCAATTAAAATTTATATCCCCAGGCTAAGGTCACTCAGAAAACTTCTGCCAAGAACTACATCCATTTGACACCCTGCAGAGAAAAGAAACTGCCTCTGCTTTATCCCAATAGTTTGCTTTTCCCACCATCCTGAGGATTTGTCTCTGTGCTCTTTTTAAGCCACTCTGGTGACTATCTGATCCTATAAAATTCTATAGTCCAGGGAATCCTCCTTTCTCAGCAGGACACGGGGTCCAACAGGTTTCACAGCTCCAGAGCAAGGCCAGGGTGATTCAGTCTCTGGCCCTGCAGGTTCTGGCCCCTGGTGCTGCCTGGCAGTGCCAGTGCCAGGGAAGTCCTGCAGTGCACAAGTTTTTCTGAGAATCACCAAAACTATCATTTAAAAAGAAATACCGGCCGGGAGAGGCAGGTCTGGCACCTTCACTTTGTGCTGGATGAGGCACAGGCTGCTGCAGCCTGTGTGCTGCAGAGCTGGGGCTGCCAGGGCAGAATTCCTGGATGGGAAGCAGGTCTGCTATTCAGCAATAGCAGACTAAACCTAAATCCACAACCTTCAGTGAATATAAAATTCAAAGTCTGATTTTCAACCTTCTCCTGAGACCTATCCCAGCAGTGTTAAAAATTCAATGTGAAAAAGTATTTGATGCCATGGAGGTCCATACCAGTAAAAAATAAACTTGGATATTCCCAAAATTTTGCCTCACGGACAGACTGCCCTTTCCTAAACATGAAGATGATACTAGAGAACCACTCCACCACGGAGGGGCTGTAGGTTTTTAAGACTGCACAGACATCAAATCTTGTGAATTTTAAAGACCTGCTGAGTTCTGGACATGGTGCCCATGGCTGCACCTCAGATTATGTCCCAGTGCTGCCCAGTTTCCTTCCTGAAAGGGCACTGAAGGCAGCTCAGCAGCCAAAGGGAGATGCCTGAAGGACAACTGGGCAGTGTGACACTGGATTTTCCCTACTCCATCTTCTCCTGGACACATCAGAAGTCAGCCAAGCTCGGGACAGTGCGTGGCCAGCCCAGGGCCTGGCAGCCTCCCCCTGCCTGGGACTCTCAGGAGCTGGGCCAGGGCTAATTGCTGCAGGGGCTCTGTGATCCACTCAACCACAGGGCTGTGCTCCTGCTGTGCAGCAGGGATTCAGAGCATATGGGATAATAAGCCTGTGGAAAAATCTCAGGATAAAGCAGAGTTGGTCTCGTCATTACCCCGTCACAGCTTCTTAGATGCTCCGGGGGCAAAAACTGAAACAAAGGTATTAAAATGCAGCAAACCACATCTTTCCATCTCTTTGCATCAAATCTAAACCAACCCAATGCTTGGAACCCTCAATATCCCATTTTACCCCACGCCCCTTTTCATTTTGGTGTGGTCAGGCTTTCCCCTCCCCACAGCCTCTCGCCAGTTCAGCCCTGGAACGGCTCAGGCAGCTCCCTCCACCCAGAGGGTCCTGCCCAAAACCGTCCTGCGGTGTGAGCTCACCGTGACCTCTCAGCAAAGCACAGCCCTTCTCCTCCCCGTGTTCAGAGAGGCTCGCGGGGCAGCGCCTCATTTGCAGCTCGTGTGCTTCACTCTTAACCAATTAATAGCTCGTCCCGTCCTGATGGGTGAGGAGAGGGTTAAGAATATCGTGGAGCAGTGGGGGCATAGGAGAGCTCAGTCTGGAAGCAGTTTAAGTAACCTAAGGAGAATCTGATACAGACCAAAGACACACAAGTACAGATGCATTTAATAGAAGCCTCTCTCTGCTCGAGATCTACAGCTGAGACTCCTACAGCAAAATGTGCTGTTGGGAACATCCTGTGCTCCAACCACGATGGCTCTGGGAGGAATCAGAGCCAGTATTATGTGCTGGTGCTCCGAAGGACTGAATGTTCACTTCAGACACACGTTTGGGGGATGTATATTTATGCATAGATTTTGGGATGCAGCACATCCCACTGTGAACTTGGACAGCAGCTTCCTCTTCCATCTAAGAATTCCTCTCTTAAGAAATCCCAGTGTTGTGTAAGGAAGGGCACAGCCCAGGAGCTGTTCCAGCAGCAGCTGAGCCAGGTTAAGGCGTTCTCACCTCCAGCCTGCCCACAGCTGTGTATCCACTGCCCCCCATTAGGGGTTACCACCCTTTTCCATGAGCCACATAACCACATCTGTGGACACTCCCAAGTCTGGCTCCCTCAGAATGATCCAGCTTAGCTTAAGCACTTTTTAGTAAGTTTATTGTTTGGGCTTATTTTTATTATTTTTTGAGCTAGCTCATCTTGAGATTGATAGTTTCTTGACTCAGTTCAGCTGCAACTGGAACAGCATCTCTGACCACGCTCCAATAAAGCTGTTGCAAAATTGCATCTGTCAGTCTCTTCAGTCAAAGCCTGTAAGACCAATCTAAAGACAATATATTTAATTCCATAAACATTCTTTTGTCTGCTATCTCACTGTTTCCTCGGTATTACTGGAAATTTAGATCACTTCTGTGTGCAGCAGTCTATTCTCCAACAACTTATTTAAGGAGATCTAAGATAATCAACACTCTGAAGAAACTATCACAAAAAAAACCCCTCCAGGTCCTCCCTCTTCCAGAGAATTTATGGCTTCCATGAGGTGCAGAACTGCAAGAATCCAGTAAGTCACGGGGGAACCTGATCAGAAACTGTTGATGCATTTATATTATTAGTATTATGACTTTATTTCATTTTCAATTCTTGCCATATGGGACTTAGGAGACTTGTGCAGCCAAGGCCTCGCACAGCCGTGCCAGGAGGCAGGAAAGGTAGTTTGGGGAGACACAAATATTTGCTTCACTGACCTCTGTGTTTGGCTCCTAAGGAGGTTTGATTTGTATTCAGGCCCATACTTGTGCTCTCAGGGAACACACATAACTCAGGCCAATTGTATGGGATGGGAGCACAACGAGGAGCCCTGCTCAGGCTCTGACATTTAGCAAGCCAAGAGGGTTGAAAATGGAGCCAAGTCCATTGCCTGGCTTGGCTGCACAAACCAAAACACAAACCTCGCCACTGGAATTGATTATAGGCACATGAAAAGAAAATACATAAAATGATACATAAGGTTCTTGTAACCTCCAGGAGCCGATGCCAGAATATGCTCATGGGCTTGGTTCAACACCACAAGTGAGCGCAGAGCTCAGCCCAGGCCGCGCTCGGGTTTTCATCAGATTAACTCTTCAGCTCAGGTCAGAGCACCCCTTGTGCTGCTCCCAGATCTGAGCTTCCCCTCCAGCCCCCAGGGAAAGGAGTAGCTGGCTGTGTGAATGCAGGATTTATAGCACTTCAGCTGGTGCAAAAGGTGCTATAGCTGCCCACAGGAGGAAAGGAAATTGAATTAAGTGAGATTAGGAATCTACACAACAGAGGAGCCAGAAGGCTGTTTATGCTAAATGTAAAATATTACATGAGCCAGCCCCACAGAAAGTGGATTCTTCCTCTGCTACAGATCCCAGTTATCCCTCAACTCAAACTGGGGGCTTTGGCTATGCATTTCTTAGTTTAATTATGGTTAATAATTTAGTTAGGAAGCTTAATCCATGCAGACTACTACACTGATTTGAACAACAAAGCTCAGCAGGCACTAAAATGTTATATTTCTTGGAAGAATATGAGTTATTAATAGTATCCTTTCCCATGCAAAAACTTGTGCCTTTCTGTAGAGTCTCACTGTTCTCCAGAAAGACACTTTTTTCTCAGTTTGACGTATTTGATATAATAGTTTGATATGATGAAGGTAACGCTTTCAGGAAGGGCTTGAAAGCAGACATTATTGTTTTACTGCAACACCAGTGAGACTCAGCATTTCCCTGGAAATGAGCAGAGCTAAGATGATGGTTTTTCACTTTCCGGTAACCCTTGTGCAAGGTGTTGGAGCCTTTCTGAAAGAGCACTGAAGAGATTGTCTGAAAAATGAATCAAGCCTTTATCCAAAAAGCCATCAAAAACCGAGTTACCACAACTAGATTTGCTTGTGGCCAAGAACCTTTCCTTCCTGAAACACCAAACGCAAGGGCTGGAAGCAAATAAAATGTTCTTAGAGGACAGGGTGAAGCAAAGGAATGATCTTTAAGGTCCCTTCCACCCCAAACCATGCTGTGATTCCATGAATAGTGGAGTCCAGTGTTCAGATACATCATATTTTCTTCTAAGGAATAAGTAATTTAATCCTACTACAGTTACTCCTGTAGCAATTTCCCTTCAGGTTTCAGGAACTCCTGTGTCCTGCTAACAGAAAGCAGGAGTTCAATAGTGCACTCAAACTCTCCCAATTTAACTTAAGGTTTAGTCTTTTCTAATTCAAAGACATTTCATTTTAAAGTGTTTTTGCCTTATAATAAACAGATAATAAACAGATTCTTGGTTTCCTACAATAAAAAGAGAAAAAGACTGTAAACTTGAAACCTTTAAAAGGGCACGTGGGACTATTCTTTAATTTTATTCTTTGGCTGTGGAATCTATACTCATTAAAAGTGAAAAGTTGAGCTCTGATTACTATTTGTGCTTTTAAAGTTTGCCTTTCTACCCCCAGAAAGAAAGGCAAAATGTGCTGATGTGCTTTCACTGTTTGGTTTTAGATTTTTTTCCTTCCTGTTGCAACGTGGCACCAAAATGCAAAGTTTGGGTTCCCTAGAATGCAAAGAAAGTAATGTAACACGGTTTTAAAGAATCTTTCTAAAAAGAAAGATGTGTAGTTAAAGATGGAAGATACTGAAAACACAAACTATGAAGTTTGGCTATTAAGTGATAGAAAGGGTTGTGAGATGGCCCAACTCTTTCCTTGCTATGAATCGTCTTCATGTGCTGATGATCCAAATATGTAATTCTTCCCTGTTTTGCTGTATTTTTCTACAGAAGAAGAATAATAAATAATAAAAATAATATAATTGAGCTACAGACATAAATGGAGATTGGATTTGTGACAGCCAGCATGAGAGAGGCAATAATTTAAGCTGATGGGAGAAGGCAAGAAACAGGAAAGTGTTTCCATCTCCTCATCCTACTATTGGAAATGGAAATATGACTTCGTATAAAGGCCACATTTTGGAATATGCTGAGCTTCTGTACACCCTGTTGTTGTACTATAGTAACAAGCTTTCTGAATGCTTGAAAAATGGGATTTCATTTAAAGCTGGGGAAGGGGTGGCAGGCCCAGGAGCCCTATCTGGGGATGAACAGCTGTCTGGATCCTGCTGTGGATGTCTCTGTGCAGCATCTCCCTGGTGCAGCCCAGCCCCAGATGCAGCTGCTGGCCCTGCCCAAGCCGGGCACACCCCTGCTCCCAACGGGATTTGCCAGATTCTAAATGTCTGCCAAATCCTGTCTGTTCAGAGCAAAGCAAAACCCAGCAGTGCATGTGCAAATCAACAGCACATGGATGAGTTTTCCCCTCATCCCCCACAGCTTTCGTTCGCTTTGACTGGAGAGTTCAGAACATCCCGTGCTTTAAAGGGTGTTTGGGAACTGCTTTCTCCTACAGCTTGGAAAAAACTTAATTATTATTGAATTAAAACTGTTTTTTCAAAACTTGTTTTTATTCCGAACAGAGCCATAACGATCCAGCCAATGCTCTCAATGTAAACACACTTAACACAAAATGGGTTTAGAACAAACCATTAATTTCAAGACTTCCTGGTAATATATATATTGCTGTTAAAGCAAATATTTTTCCATAGGTTTTGAGCCTGTGTTATCAGGGTTGCAATAAATTCTGCCATTCCCACATAAAGACATTAAAAACTGAATGGCATTATGTGTCAAGTGAATTATTTCAATTGGATTAAATTAATTAATCTCATCCTGATTTTCCAACCTTAATTCTAAACATTTCTTGAAGGAACTGAAAAATATGTAAATAGGAACAATCACTTGAAATAAAAATATGCAGGGTCTGTTCTGAAAATATTGACATGAAGTGATTGACATTATCAGAGGATCTCTTTGCCTCGAGATATCTCAATGAAATTAAATTGTTTCTGACAGGTTCCTGAAGAAATTTTTAGTTCAAATGAAACCACATTTTCAAAGAAAAATATTTTGGAGACAAATCTGTGCCTTGCCCCCCTTGGTGCAGAGTCCCCTGCGACCCATGAACAGAGGGAGCTGTTTGCCCTGATGTGGTTTTCGGTCTGAATTTGCCTATTTTTAGTGCCCTGTGTCAGAACTCAGTGGCAACCTGGGGATTTTCCTGGCTTTTTTTGTTTGCTTTTTTTTCCCTCTGAGTAATTTGTGCTGCACACTGATGTTGCTGCTGTTTGTAAACAGTAGGCTACGAGCTGTTCCTAAAACCCAGAAGGGTTTGAGCAGAAGGGCGCTTCGCCTTTCCTTCAGTGTTTCTCTCTCCTGCTCCGTGCGTGTTCAGCTCCACACTCAATTCCACGTATTCTTGTAAATGTAAGAGCACAATAAATTTGGGAACCACAACACTTTCAGCTGCCCCACGTCATTCTCACCCCAGTGGTTTCTAAACTGCTCCTCACACCCAGGCACTGCAGATATGCAGGAGCAGCAAACCACGGCTGCCCCCAAGGCACATCCTGTCTCCACGCTCATTTGCAGTGTTTTTCCTGGGACAAGTCCCATGGGATACATTTGGAGGCTGTTATTTAGTTTTGCAACATGAGTGTACTGGAATCAGGAAAATTCAAAATAGTCCATGAGCAATAGAAACAGAAATTAAGAGATAAATGAGTTTCACAAAGGAACTCAACAGTGGAAATACTTTTTGGGTTGGGATGTCCGGCCTTCTCAGCCTGAGGGTTGGGATTAGTTTTGGGAGCTCTTGTGGGTTCTATGGATCAAGTGATGTAAATACTGTCAATGGATTTCAACTTACAGACTTTCTAAGCTCTCCTTTAAATATTCCGCCTGTTCTCCAAGACAAAAGGTGGGTACAACTGATGGAAGAGGCCTTGTAATGCTTCCAGAAGATCCATCAGCTGCGTGTGGAGCCCCTCTCGTGCTGTATCAGCATTTCTGCTTCTGTGCTGAAAACTGGAAGTGAAAAGGCATCTTGTTAGAAGAACCCAGAATCAAGAAGTGTGGAGCCAGGTTGCAAAACCAGGAAAAAAATCAGAGGGAAGTAGGTGACCAAAAAGGAGGAAGAAGATGTTTCTAAATAATGCCTGTATTTGCCTAACTGGGCAGCAGAGTTACCAGTGAACCAGCCCAATGAAAGAAAATCTGCATTTTACCCCTGTTTCTTATGGCAATGCATGGAAACATCTCCTGTTTGAGTCATGCTGTCCTTCCCTTTCCCTCTCCCCAAAGGTATCCATAAGAATGCTGTGACATTCAGCTAGTGAATTTTTGGCATAGAAAGGAGAGAGCTGAAGAAATGCAAGAAGATTTCATAAGAGTTTCTCAATAACAAGTTTTTTGATCTTCCTAACATTATCCAGAAATAAAACAGATATTTCTGCTCAGCTGAACCCAGCTGGCTGTGTGGAAAACATTTCAAAATCTGCCACAAATCTTTATTTTTTTTTCTAATGTCTGTTAATTTACTTAAAACAAATCAATTAAGTGTCCTAATTACAACTGAAATATATAATTATATAGTGCACTCAGTTCAGTGCATGCTAATGAAGCAATCACCACCTTCTTATTAGTCACTCTGGAAAACTAAACCCAAGTGGGAGCTGACAAGGTTTTTCTGCATCTTCAAATGAGGCACTTGGTCCATTCTTTGCTTGTTTCTAAACTTGAAACTTGAGCAAAACAGGCAGCAAAAGGTACAGGATCATTATATTATTTGCTTTTCTTACAGTAAAAATTCAAGAGGAACTATCATCCCCTAAGGTGGATCAGCTCACTTAGAAATTAGAAAGTATTTTTAACATATATGTTAATATTTTGCAAAAAACTTTTAGCAAATGAGTATAAATTTTAAAAGGACAGTACACAGCTCTAATCTAATTCAGATGAAAAGTATTTTGGTGAGTGTGCTTTGCCTGCCTAAACAGAAATATTAGAGCAGCTACTTAAATGGTAATTGATAAATGCATAAAATTACTACCATTCAAACTGCAAATCAGTTAGCAGAATTCAATGAAGGTTTAAACATTTCATTGCATTAATGATATAAATGCATAAATTTACAGAGAGCAGCATCCAGCCATTTGGCAGCTTTCCACTGTATTTACTTACAGGTGATAATGCATTTAAAAAGCATTTGAAGCAGAATATGTATTAAGCACTACTAAACTTGCAGAGATTTATTAGCACAAGCTTTTAGACTGTCTCTGCCCTGAAGCAAACTCATTTTTATTTCTGAAAATTAAAAAAAATAGAGCAATACATCATTTTAAGAAACATCGGCGAGGACGGTGTGGGAGTTATCTTAAAATCCAGTATTTCTTCATGACAAGTGTAGGTCTGTAGCCTTCAGCTTGTATGGGACTGACTGATGGGACTGCCTCAGAAATGCTGATAATATCCATAGGATGTTCATTTATACATTAGTGAAAGGATGGACATTTGGAAAACTCTCTGGGATCTCCAGAGACTAATGATCTGACACTTCCAGCACCTTAAAGTGCTCTGATTTTTCAGACAGAGCTGAAATCCTGTCCATACAGACAAAAATCAGGCACTGCCAATTCTTTGGGGAACTTAAGCTAATGAACATTATTAGTTCTCCCAACAGATGAGAGCAAAGACAGCAGGAAAATATTTGCAGGTATTTAATGGTATTTGCAGAAGTGTTCTATGAGCATTTGCAGGAGAGGGTGAATGCAAAAGAAAACATCCTAAATATGATTCTCTCATAGAAGACCTTGGAAAGTAAGTATGTGTCAAGGCTTGAGACTTCCCTTTGAGTTGGGATAAACCAATGTGATTGAGGGGACTGGTCAAACAAAATGGGAATTGCGTGTATCGTGTGTTGAGGCAGCCTGGGATGTACTCCCATCTCTTCATTTCAGCAACAGCAAACTCTATTTGTGGCTGATTAAATCAAAGTAAACCCACCCACTGTGAAGAGCTCACATGCCCCATTCCTGTGTCAAGGCTTCTGAGATGCACCTGGACCTTAAACACAAAGATCACTTTTGTGTGGAGGACATGCAGGAAGGGTGGCATTTCTTCTCACCCAGCAATAGCAAAAGACACAGCATTCATGCCCCAATTCCTCTGAAGGCCACTACACCTTCTTAATTAGTGCTTTTAGTAAGAAACAATGTAAATTAGTGAAGATTTGCCACATGAACCTTCCCACTTCCCACCAAGGTCAGAGATGCTGGTGCTGGAGGCCCTGCATCCTGGATCTAGCACGACGACTTCAGACTCCCATGATAAAATTCCAGCTGTCTCATGCCTGGTACAGTCAGGAACACAGAGGCTGTGTAAACAAGCCCCTTCTGATCTGCTCCAGATATACAATGTCCTGCCCTTGGGATTTTGTGTCTATACTGACAGGGCAGGCACCCTCCTCTCAGCTGGTGCATGTTCTGAATGGATGAGCTGCAATGAGTAGATGACAGAGATTTCTCTCCATTTTAATGCTTTTCTGGCCAAAATCCTCTTGAGAATTCAACTCAGCAAGATCTTTAAATACAACTGAGAGCAGGATTTGGCTCAGGGAGTGTTTCCCTATTTTATTCCCTACAGCTTTTCATTACCACCTTCTAAATCTGTAATGAAACCAGGAGTGTTTTTACGGTGCTCTGTATGAGAACGTTCCTAATAAGTAGCTCCATTAAAAATAGTAAACATAAATCATTTATTAATTTTATGCATTTCTAAGTCCACTTGAGAATATTTTTGGCTGAGCCAAGGCACAAGTAAAGGTGTTAATTACTATCTTACTAGAGCAATCAGTTAATAAGGCAGTTAGGAGAGATGTTTGTTGGGAGGTTCTGGGGTGCCCTGAGGCTACTGAAGTCATTGTCTGGGATAGAACACCACCGCTGGAGCTTGCAGGAGTCTGGTGGCACTAACCCAAAGCCCTCAAGGCCTCTGTCTGCAAATTAGCTGAGAGGAGAGAGCAGACACCAGGTCTGAGCAGGGGAGCTGTAAACAAGCAGGTAGAATTCCCGGCGCAGGCTCCCACGGAGTGGAGCAGTGTCTGGGGCCCCTGGGAGGAGTGTCTGGGGCCCCTGGGAGGAGCCTGCCAGGGCCCACTCGCTGAGGTGGAGATGGACGGGGAATTGGGTTCAGTTTCCTTCTCCCCCAAAACAACAGCAGCCTTTTCAGGGCTCTGCTGTGTCCTCAGGCCAAGGAACAGAGCTCTGCACCATTTAGAAGGCTGAACATCTTGGAGCAGCTCTGCTCTCCCTGCTTGCCCGTTCATCCCCTGTGAGGACCCCAAACGCTTCCAGACTCCTCCAGGACAGAACAGCTCCTTTATTCACTCTCCTGCTGCACCAGAACTGGATGGACATCCATACCAGTGTGGTACTGACCAAAGCCATCGACTGTCTGACCGTGGCCAGGTCACCTTTGCTCCCACTGTGTTTCCAGAGAGTTCAACACCACAAAAGCCACTCTGGTCACTGGTTCTTCAATCCAGAGGCCACAGACAGAAGGGGTTTTCAGGTTAAATGCTAAAGGTTCAAGGAGAGCAGCACACTGGGGCATCTTGCTCCTCTTTTGCCTGATTTCTTCCCTGCTCAGTAACTTGTATTCTCCACTCGCCATTGCAGCGCCGGGTGACAAGAGCTAAACAGATCCATTAGTGACTTGCAGGAGGGAGGTTATCCCAGTCTCCCAAAACCAAGGGAAAACCACAGCTGTCTGCCCTCAGCTGAGGGTGTGTCAAGGAGCCTGTCCACAAGGGAAGTGTTTCTGGTTATGAATTATATCCTACACCATCCCTATGGCCCTATTAGGGATGCACTCCGAGGTGCTCCGGGGGTAGCCTGTTCTAGGAGCTAAATTCCCCCCTGTGGGATGGGAGAAATATTAGAGGAGTTGCCAGAGAAGGGAGGGGAAGAAACCACTTTCTGATGTACTTCAAAGTCAGATAATGAGTCTTTCTGTCCGACATCACTGGGGGGGGGGGGGGGGAGTGGGGGTGTTGATCTTCTGTAACTTCAAAAAACTTGAACTGATTTGCAGCACAGAAATCACCTTAAAAATGCTGGTCCTTTTACTTGTCCTCCCTAACCCAGATAGCCCTCAAAATATGGCTGTAGGAGAGAGATCCCATTTCACCTGCACAATGGAGACACTCTTTACTTGAGACAAAACAGACCATATCCCAGATCTATCCTACAGTTTGGAATAGTATCTAAGCAGAGGACTGTTCCTTGTCAGTGAGGGAAGTACTGTCATTCCCACTTTTCAGATGGTAAATTGAGAAAGAATGAGTTGGACACCTTATCCAAGGACACAGGAATATCTGTAATCACGCTGGAAAGTGAACTGAGATCTCCTGACTTCATCCATGGGGTGCTTAATACACCCCCACTTCAACCGTGGGGTTGTTGTTGGGCAGATTATTTGTTTCTTTGAGGAGATTCAGTAAAGCTTCCAACAAATCTAGCGTGAACAGCCCAGAGCTGACACTGTCTCCGGGAGCTTGTCCTCCACTGGAAGAACGTAGATGGAAAATAAATATTAGATACATTTAATTCATTATTTAATAATCTGTGGGGGTTTATGCTGGAATAGCTGGCTCAGGAGTACAACCTTGGCCAACCATGGCCCTGATAGAGCTCCAGCATCTCCTCCTCACCACAGGCAGGGAGACATTTCAGAACCATTATACTGTAGAGTTCAATTGAAGAAGACGACTTTGCTTTTAAAGAGATTTAAGTTGATTCCCTCCCATAAATTCAGTAGCTGCCCCAACTATGCCTCATTGAGGAAACTTCCTCTGACAAGAGTCATGAATTATAACCAGGATAAAATGTTTCATTAAAATACAGATAAGGGAAAGTAGGAAGCAAGGTTTTTGTACGGATAAAACCAATTTTGCTGCAAAAGCAAATCCTTGGCCATTTTTCAGGTCAGTAAGTTGAAGCCTGGGTGTTATAAATCCATCATCAGTGTTTTCTTACAGCTACAGCAGCTGACACATCTGAATCACTGGGAGTTAAAAGCATGCCAGGAGAAATGAGCCCCATCAAAACACATCAGGAGGAGCCATTCAGCGCTGGTTCCTCTAATGTACCTGACTGCTGACAGAACAATATTGGCTCACAAGTCCATCAGGAACAAATGCTTGCCCATGGAGGAACTGATTTAAGTGTATCAATTAAAAATTAGCCCCAGTTTCACTAGAGGGATGGTTTTAAGCATAATTAATGCAAAAAGCTTAATAGTGTTCTTGTGGAGGTTCAGTGGAGTCTCTGATGATGGTGTACATGCAACACTCCCCACGTCCAAGGGGGTGTAAATGTCTCCCTCTTGCACTGATCCACTTAAGCAGTTGTAAAATCTTCATTATATCCGTGTCAGATAGGTTCAGTTCAGAACAGAACTGCCCAGAAAACTATCCCTCTCTCCCCTACAAAGCACTGACATTTCATTAAAAAAGATGTTAATGATTAAGGAAACAATTGTGGATAAAATCATCTCCAAGTTTTTTGTTTTTCTGGTGAAAAATGCATGTGAAAAAGGAGCTTCTTCCCCACAATGTTTAAAGGTCATGTTTATGTCTAGATTCAAGTAAACAACTGATTTGTCAGTAACATTTTGATCATTATTTGCCCTGGGTGATAATACAAGTTAATTTACAAGCAAAATGAGGTTAGAACTTCCATCTGTGAAGGAAGAAAGTCCTGGGGATTATTGCTGTGCCATCATTAAGTATAGGACACTTTGCAAAAATCCATGTCAGGGACAAGGGTTTCAAGTGTGTCTTGTAAGCTGAAATACCCTAAAATGGAGGGTTTGACAGTGGGTCTGTCTCACACACCCACAGTGCAGGGTGTTTTTGTCCCTGTCTGCTCCGAGGGCCCGTGTGACTCAGGACAAGGAAGAGCATATGAGGCTTTCCAGAAAGAGGAGAGCTTGGGGTCAGCTGTGGGGCATCAGGATGATCCATCATGATAACTCACTGCCCAGGCCAGAGAAGTTCCCAGGACAAACCAGGGCAAAGGTGGGGGTGGGAGAACCCTTCTGGCACCTGGTGTTTCAGGTATCTCTTCCCTCCGTCCCAAAGAACTCATTTTTCTCATTCTTTCCAGAGTTTTGTGACACAGGCATGTAAATAATGAAGACAGAAGAAGTTGTGTCAATGACTTCCATAAGAAAGACTCGTATTCAGTATATATTTTCTTTTTTTTTTTTTACATAATCTGTACAGAACTAAAGGAGTCTTGAGGAAATCAGTCCTTCAAAATCTAATTTTTACAATATATTTTTGGAAGCCTTTATATTTTGGAAACCTTTATATATGCTACAAATATATACCATATATATAGTATATATACTATATATCCACACTATATATACTATATTCTGTTCTGAGGACATTCTACCACTCTAAATGCATTCATATTTCAGGTACACAATACCACCACAGTTTCAAAACCAAACATCTGAAGAAAACTTTGGGAGTTTAAAAATAAGATATTTGTTATCTTAATGTTAACTGATGATGTTTGAAGAAATCTGGAATGGTATTAATCACTTAAATTACTCATTGATTTTCAATACAAATGTACCGAGAGATGAATATGTGTCTACTGGTCATGTTAACCTGCCTTCACCCAAAAATAATATTTCATGTGATACAATGAAATGTTACAAAAATGAATCATTAACTTCTAAATTTGAGCTAAGACCTTTAAAAAAATGAAAGATGGAAATTTTTAAAAGTCATTTTTCTGTGTTTTTTTAATATTTCACCTCCGTTTCTCATGCTTGATTTCTCTAAAGATTTAGAAATTCCTTCCCACAGCCATTCAAAATAATACCGAAAAGCCAGTGCTTGATGACCTGGGCCCTCAAAGCCCTGTGCAGCATCAGGGCCTGTCCCAGCAGGACACATTCACCCAGGAGGGTGAATTTGCAATGCCCTTGCTCAGTGCACCCGAATTAACCAGTTGTCAGAGGGAGAACAAGGTGCGGGGCTTGTCCTCACTTCTCCAAACCTGAAACAGGAGCAGCAGGAGGGATACAAAGGCACCTCCAGGTTTTCAGTACTGTCCTGGGTTGCTGCATCAGTCTGAACAGCTGTAATTTACAGGAGGAATAGGAAGCAATAATCTGCTTTGTAGCCACAGCTCCCATTTCTCGTGTTCCACCCAATGCCATTATTTAGAGATTGGCTTGTGCAACTTCTCTATTTATTGCTGGTTTGTTTTTCCTTTTGTTGCAAGAATGAAGCTGACAGCTGAACACATGTACCTACATTATGAAATCATGCTTAACAAGAAAAAGTTAATTAAGATGTTACAGTCTTGGCCCATGCCCTGAACGCTGACAGCAACGCCCCACAACTGCCCTGGGAGTGACAGGATTGCAAGACATGGGGACTCAGGAATCAGGACATGCTGGGAGAGGCAAGGACATTGCAAAGGTCTTCTTGGCATGGTCAGAGCCACCACCACCTCCTGTCCTCCCAAAATGCAGCCTGCACACCACAGGGAGCACAGGAACACCACTTTTTTAACAAAGCAACTCTTGAGGGCAGAGTGACTAAGTTTCTGATGTGAAACTGCTTAAATTCAGCTGGGTACAGCTGACCCTTCCTTAGGAATTCTTAGCCTCAAAATTTAGGGTTTTGTACACCAAAGGTGAAGTCAGTCTCCTCCACACTCTGGGTGGGTTGACAGGTGACCTGGACCACAAACAGCAGGACTGAGCAGTGTCTTTCTGCAGGTTTCCAGCACTTCCCAGAAAGGTGTCTCAGCTGAAGGACTTGGAACTCCCCACATTATTCCAAGAGGATTACATTATTCCCAATACAGTAGGAATAAAAAACACTCTGTATTGTAATATGAACACAGTGTAGCCTTTTTGCAAACCAAAAGCCTCCAGCCACAACAGCAGCAAGAATTAAAACCACACTTCCAAGATGTCCAGCTACAGTATATGTTTTATCATTATTCTGCAGACATATGTTTTGTGTGACTTGGTTCATTTATTTCCTTTTTGTTTTCAAAAGCTAACATATGGCCCTGAACAAAAATTACACTTAATTTTTTATTTGTTCAACTCAGCTAAAATCACAGCACTTGTTTTGTAGGGGGTTACATAACAATGTGCTGCTTTGTATGACTTTTATGTAATTTAATTTCAGTAAACTACCCTGAAATAATTTAGAAAGTCTACAGAGAGTTTGTGCATTCAGTGTTAGGGACTTGCATTTTACACATTTATTCATGTCAGACTTAAAATTCGATTTGAGTGTGGGAGTTGCTTCCCTGTTCCTACATGGAGATAAAACCCACAACAGGCGACAGGATAAATTCTTCCATCTTATCCAGGACTAGAAGGGAAGGCTGCTAAACTCTGACGATCATGTACTCAAATGGAGGACTACTGGAAAAAAAAGAGAGATGGTTCAGGAAAACCATTTTTCAAGAACAGATTTCAAAGAGGTGGAACTGTCCAGTGGAAGGCTGGGATTGCCTGATAGCACTGATGGACAGACTGGACAAAGGAGACAGGTGACAAAGGAGATGATGAGAGCCCCTCACTGGTCTGTCTGGAAAAATAATAACAAAGTGTCTTCAGGAATATGATTGTATAAACTGGGGGAAAAGCCATAAACTGGGGGAAACCTGGACACCTCAAAGCCGCTGATGAAGATGCACAACACATCCTAGAGCAGTCAGGAAACCAGTGCTGGTTTCCTCACTTATTGTTTTGTCCAGATCTATTGTTCATAGTTTTGGACAGATCTGAAGGATCCTTTTGGAACAGCTGCCCTCCTGCTGAACAAGGCTGGACTGCTGGGAAAGAGTGTCCTTGAGCAGGGCTGGGGTGAAAGGGGTTAACACAGACTCTGAGGGTTTAGTGCTGGTTTTTTGGAAGAGGAGCACATGTGGCTGGTGTTCCTGAAAGCCAGGGAAAATGTTGGTGAGGCCATAGATTAAGAGAGTCTGAGAGGGGATGATCCTGAGCAATGGGGCCAAACACACCAGTCAAGTTAGGGTGGCACTAAGGGAGTCCAGACACGGCTCTGCTGTAGCAGGAAATCAGAAATGAGATAGAAGTGACTGAGAAAGGATGAAAAAATCCATCACAGACACCCAAGGGGTCAGGAGGAGAACCCCTGGCAGCAGAACGTGCCCACACAGCATTGAGAAGTTGGTACCAGATCACTTTTGAAAAGAACAATTGATTCTTTCTGAAATTGCTTCCCCAGAACTGTTTCTTCTGAGGAAGCCCCAGGGAATCAAACGAGCCGTCAGATTCTAACACTCGAACCTGCGTTTCTTCTCCTTCGTCTGCTTTCCTTCCTCTTTTGTGTCTCTTCTGCTTTCGTAGGGAGCGTGTGGAGCAGACGGTTTGACATCAGAGCAGGGGCTGGTTGCGACAGCGAAGGCTGACGAGCAGGGAGGAGGGAAGGGCAGGGGAGGAGGGAAGGGCGGCACAGACGTGAGGGACTGTCACGTCCCCGTCACCGGGACCACGCACAGCGCTCCTCGCGCTGCCGCCAGGGACCGGCTCCCTCCTTCCTCCTCCAGCTGGAGCGATGCTGCTGTTCCAAAGGCTCCAGAACACTCCACACACGTGTTTTAAATTACAGATAACTCATTTTGATACGCCTTTTCCTTGGAAAAGGCAAAATCCGTGCAGCGGGGTTTGACAACAATCAAAGGCAGGTTTCCCTGGGAGATGCACATCGAGCTCTGCCCGTGGCTCTGGAGTGTTGCAACACAGCTCGTAGCAACCAGGGAGAAATCAGTTCTCCTTTCCATGGCAAGGGGTTGAAATACTAAAGAATTTAATTGTATCTCAGGAAAACCACCTTAGCAGATTGGTGAAGGCGACTTCCTCTATTTCTGAAGCCTGACCAGCATCAGGGCCACAACTCCAGCACGGTCAAGATTAAGCCTATTGACTAAAGAGATCATTATTACACTTAAATTCCTATTAAGGTTTCAAGGTACCAAGAGGAGGGAGTGGTGGGGGAGTAATGAAGTTACAGCCCTTTATTGTACAAAGGCAACTCGAGACTTTTTTTAGGATGTTATCTATCAGCCTGTCTGGCAAATGTCTGGCTGGTAATAATGTATCCGTCTGCTGAAACAAGCCTAAATAATGCATCATTATATCAATAATTAATAGGCACACGGGTCAACAAGTTCAAGATTGTTACAGGCACAGGAGATGGGAAAGAAATGGCTCATTTCAGGCCCTGCCAGGCCTGACATGGCGAGCACAGCTTTGCAGGAAAGTGATGGAAGGAGTGTTGGCAGCCAAATGCCTGAGTGGAATGTGCAGAGGACACCCTTGTGTCTGCTCAGTCCCTCCTTACTACGGAAAACAGGAACCCACTAGGATGGCACTTCCCAGGAAACAGAGGATTGACCTATTTGAGAAAGAGAGGCAGAACTTGCCCTTTGATTCAGACCTTCACCGAATGTCCCAGAAATACCATGTTCAACACCAAAAGAAGAGGGAAATGGCTCTCAAGGTTGCTGTTTCCACCATGAGATGTATAAATCCGACACTCAAGATCTTTTTTTTTCTCTAAATAAAAGATTTTATCTCATCTGCCTTTACCTGTCTGATGGTCAGGTGCCAGAGACCAGCTGAGACTTCCCCTATAGCCACAGAAACAGATGTGTTCAGATGATGACTCAGATAATCCCAAGGAAAGGTTTTCAACTGGAATGGGAGAAACACCCTCCGAAGAAGCCCCGCTCCTCAGAGGGAGACCAGACAACTGCCTTGGACTACACGGGTTTTAAATGTCTGAACACAATCCAACATACAAACCACATGCAAAATGTTGAACTCTGCATCCTTACCATGACTGAGTGATCCAGGAAACATCAAGGAGATCCCATCTGCTGGAATGGCAGCAGCAGCAGGTTGATCTTCAGGTTCCTGGAGATGCTCACGCAGCTCCAGTGAGCTCTGAGGCACCACAGCACAACCAGAAGTCAGCCCACAGAAGGAAGAAGGAATTAAAGTATCCCATGCTCTTGATTTGGGAATCTAACTTCTCTAACCACACTCTGATGAAATGTGAGCCAAATAGGCCTTGCTGATTTCAGTACAAGCTGACAATAACAACAGGTCACCTACTGACCAAAAAAATCTGTGCCTGAAGTAGCCTGAGGTATTTTAAAATGGAAAAAGAAAAGAATCAAACTTATCATATGAAAGTGAAATAAAAATCAGAGGGGATGTCAAATATGGAGAAATACGGAGAAGGAGGTTTAAAATAGTAACATCTCTTTTCCTGGGAAGAGTGCAGAAAAGCAGGGTATTTTCCTAATTGGAATTCCTCACCCTCAAACCAGGAGGGTGGGCTCCCATCCGACACAGAAGCCTCCTGACATTATTCAGGGACAGAAATGCAAGATTGAGGTTGCTGTTTGTGAAACAAAGAAACAAAGGAGGCAAACTATGATGGTGAAATCTTCTTCCCCTGCAGTTACAGTCAAGTCTCCACATATCACATGTTCAAGCTGATCTATGCCCAGACATCCCCCCCCAAACTTGGGACCCCTTAACAATGAAAATGTTATTAAAAATCTCAAAATATGATGTGTTATGAACACAGTATCTCAGTGAATCAATTATACTGTGCATGTTAAACTTGTCTTAATAGCAGTAATTTAAATGAGTGGGGGAAAGAATTAAGATTTTGGCCAGGTTGGGTTTTTTGGTTTGTAGTTTGCTCTTCGGTTTTCTGGTTTTTTTGGTTTGTTTGGATTTTTTTTTTTTTACACAGGTCTTGTATAGGAAAACACAGCAAACATCACAGCTCCACTTTCAGAAAACCACAGCCTCCTTACAACCAAGGCAGTACAGAGGGAAACTGAAAGTAGAAAAGAGACTCACAGGGTGCAAAGGCAATTCTAGTAACAATTCATTTTAAAATGCAGATGACCAAGATAGAAAAATCCCAAATTAATAGTTACAGTAAACTTTGCTTTTAAGGCTGTGTGATAAGTTAGTTACTGAAGATTCTGTCAAAGGGATTTTCTTCAGAATTAAGTCCTAGGGTATATGGAGGCTGGTTTGTCCTCTGGCCTGTTTCTAAACAACGAACACCAACTCTGCTCACTCAAGGACTTGCACCAAGCTCAGAGGAGTGACACCAACAAGTGAGGTCAATACATGAACCACTTCTGAACTAAGAATAATACCAGGAAAGTCATGTAGTCCCACAGCTCATACAGTCAAGGCTCTCAAAAATGCATTAGGAAGCTTTCTTATTTTTTTCTTACAGAGCACATGGCCTTGGGGGTCAAGTGTGCAAAAGCACCAGAGGACTTGTGTGCATCACCTCACACCCAAGAGACTCAAGCTCTTGGAAGCAGATTGTATAGAAATTAGTTCCTAAATGCTGCAGCCACTTGTCCCCTCAAACTCTCTCCCAGACAACGCTGTCCTCGTTTCTTGGCAGTCTCTGACCCATCAAGGAACCCACCTGTGGAGGTGGCTGTGTGGGGCTGTGTTCAGTCAGAGCACACACCCACTGAGAGATGCAAATCTGCACTTAGCCTTGCAACTGTAAGATTTTACAGTAAATGCCAATGCCATTTATTTCTGTACCTTTGCCTCAGGTCAGAGGTTCACATTCCCTAAGGAGGACAGGTCCTGGAAAGTGCAAGGGGCTCTGCATCACCAGGCAGGGACGCAGGAACAGGAACACAGTACCCTACTCCTGTGTCTCAATCCCCTCCTCATCCCCTCCCAGCTCCCATGGGAACAAAACCAGCTGCTTACAAGCCCCATTTATACATCTGAAATCCTATGGACATGGCTAAAGAGTGAAACCAACCTCTGAGGGCACCTGCAAGTGATTCCAAGATGCAGTACACTGAATAGGAAAAGAAAATATGGCAGCAAGGCTTAGTGGAGTGTAAATTTTCCAAATTAAAGACACTACAGCTCTACAGAAAAGACCAGAAGAGAGGACTCTGGGCATGAGGTGTAGTGCATCATTTTATAAAGAGCCTTAGGTATGTAGATACCAATTCTCTTTCATCCCTAGTGGCTAATTCCCTTCTCCTTTGAACATCTATCTAGAGTACGGGGAATGGCTTCCTGCTCCTCTCCTAAGGATAAAACAATGAAGGTCAGTTCTTTCCAATGTACAGAACTGATTTCCAAGGTTCACTTCTGGAGTAAGAACAAACACCCCATAGTTCAAAAGTAATTGATCATAAAGACACGTTTTCCTCAACTTAGTTGTCCTGAAATGAGGATTGTCCTGAAATCAATACTCATGATCCTCACCATCTTCTGACTCTTGTGCTGATGTTTCTTGGACTTCTCTTTATGACAGATCCATTTTTATTGTACCAAGTGCCTCTGTTTTTAATGCAAAAATGTTTTTCATGCATCTAGGCAAAGAACTGGACTTCAGGAGTTGCTCTGTGCTCACAGAAGTTTGGTAGTCAGCAAATTCCCGTGGTTCATTTTGTATGCCCAGTTACTTGATCCCAACTCCTTTCTCACCCACATGATGCAAAGGATTATTCTTCTTCTCATACCTTGGAGTCTTTTGATGGATTTAGGGCACAGCTCTTAAAAATGTATAAGAGAGACAGGCATCGCATGATTTTGCTATGGATATTTTATGAGCAAGTCTGGGTGCACACTGTGGGCTTGAAACAAAAGACTGCACAATGTGCTACTAGGGCAGGAGCTGTGTCATTATGTCTTGCATTCAAGGCTTCTGGGAGTCTTGGGCAAGAAAAACAACAAAACAAAGGCATGGGAGAGATGGCAGGATGGAGTAAATGGGTCAGGACAGCACCGATACGCTGCAGTCATTGTTACTAAGACCTGTAATTCAGTCCTTTGTCAGAGAACAAATCCGATTTAGGAAGCAGCTGCCTGGCCCCTCCTTTTTTATTGGCTGTTATTTGGGGGTTGTATTTGTTAGTCAATTGACTTGAACTACTACCTTGAGAAGATGATACCAGTACCTACGTGGTTTTCACTTCTGCACCTGCAGCAGCTGCAATAAGAGGTTTTGGTACAAGAACCACTTCAGCCATTATTTATTACTGGAGTGATTAATTGACATCTGGAGTATAAACTTCCACTGCCACTGGCCTAATCCAAGGTGTTGGTTGACATTTTTCAGAGTATTTGGCTGCCAAAGAAGACATCAATGACGTTCAGGCATCTGAGCCTTTCAGATGTGCTTTCAAAGCAACGCTGCTTTCCTGAAGAAGTCGGGATGTGCTCAGTGCTCAGTACCTTCCCATTTCCAGACTGTAATTCCTTTGACGTGTCTTCAGGGTAAGATGATGTTCATTGAGGCCAAGGTTACTAAATGCAAGGAGTTGGATGCAACCTCTAGCCCAGCAAGTCCTGAAAACTGACTTCCTAAGGCTGGGAGGCATCCCAGGGAGGAAAGAGGCTTCTTACCTTCTTTCCTAAGGGTCTGTGATGACTGATCCCCTCAAGACAGGACATAGGTAGGGCGCACCCTTCTAATCCAGTACGAAATTTCCTCTTTCATATTCTACTCACTGAGATGTGCATGAGCAGGAGAGATTTCACCAAGTTTAGACCTTCTCCCCTAGAGAGAATTTCTACTGTGTGCAACAGCAACAACCCAAATTCTCTGTCATCAACTTCAGCTTAAGCCTGCAGACACTGGCAGTGTTTTGTTGCAATCTCATTTATCATGGTGGGCCTATATACTAGAAATGAAGCACCAAAGCTCTCGTGATGCCTTATCTACTCCTTGAAAAAGATGGACACGGGATGGAAGCAGGGATACAGCTCACAATCCACCGCTCATCAGCCTTTCCAAATCTACTTCTCTTATCATCACTGCAAACACAAAAAATGCTATTTATATTGCCTTTATTCTATTTATACTGTTTTCATTATTAGATAACACAGAGCAACACACTCATGTGGTGCTTTGCGACGGGAGAGCTGGAGGAACCTGCCCAGCTAAATACCAGTAACAAATACCCGAATTCTAACCACATGCACATGCATATAAGGGCACCTACAGCTAAAAAGGTGGGTGTTTTTCTTGCAGTCTTACTCAGAAATGAACTTTTAAAGAATCAGCTCTGCCAGAGATATTAGATTCAATCTTGTGTTTCAGAGCAGATTCATCACCAGGGAGGGCATAAAGGAATTTTTACGCGTTACTTTTACACGTCACTGTTTTTCCTGTGGGGAGATTTGAGTCTCTTAGCAATATATTCAATGGATCCATGGTTTATACAGCAACCCCGTAATAATACTTAGAACATACACAATCTCTTGTAAATATTACCTTATTATACTAAATGTAACAACTTCAATTTGCTATTTATGGGAATGCTCTTTCTCAAGATGCTTCATAGTAGAAGAATGTAAATACCTCTGAAGTGGTAGTTTCTATAGAAACTTATTTTTCCACTGAATTGTAGAATAAACAGCCCAATTTTCTACAAATCTGGAGCATCTCTCCAAAGTGGCAGATAATGATACTTTACAACTCTGTAGCCATTTCTGTCTTTGAAGTTTGCTGTAAATATGAACTGCTCATGCCTTCAGGAGTATCCTTGGGTGGTATCATTAGTCTTACTAAGAAGGAGAGGTAAAACAGCAGGTAAAAGACTTTACATAGAGTAGGATGTCACTGCCCTGTAGCCTGATATGCATCACCTTTTTATTGCTGGCTCTGACAGTTCATCTTATCCCAAACTCAGAAACCATCAGTTCCACTCCCAGCAAGAACAAGTCTGTCTCAGCAGTAGCTCTGGAATGAGAGATGAACACAACCCCAAAACAGACATCAAAACTAGGAGTATTTTTTGGAAGCTCAGTCAGTTTTGCCCTATAGATGTTTGAGGAGTTACCAAGTTCATCTCAGGGCTGGCAGTGCTGCTGCATGGAACAGCTCTGGGCTGGGACTGATTTGTCCACAAGACTTCCAAGAAAGCCAATACCAGGAACCCCTGGCACCAACACAGCCTGAAGGAGTGCCCACAGAGCAATCATGAGGAATTCTGGACACCCCTCAGCCCCTTGGGGAACACTGTGTCACAGAATTAACTAGGTTGGAAAAGACCTCTGAGATCATTGAGTCCAACCTAGACCCAACACCACCTTGCCTACTAGACCATGGCACTAAGTGCCACATCCAGACTCTTCTTAAAAACACCTCCCTTCCAAAGTCTGATCACGCCCTCTGCAAAGAACTTCTTCCTAATGTCTAACCTAAACCTCCCCTGGCACAGCTTGAGACTGTGCCCTCTTGTCCTCGTGTCCATCAGGTAAGTTGAGGAAAGAAACTGAAACTCCCTTTTTTACAGGGGAAAAAACACAACACCACTTAAAACACGGTGCGAGCGCAAAGCCCACTTGCCCATGAATGATGACGTGTGTCCCCTGACCCCTTCCCACTGTTCTGGCTCCCTAGGCTGCTGTGCAAAGTGCTTGGGCACCTGGCCCTTCGTTCCCCAAGGGATGCTGCCAGATCTCCCTGTGGCTAATGGTGCTGTTCCCGCCATCCTGGCCCCGCGCAGATGCCGAACGTTCGTGCTGAGATCAGAGCCGTGGGAGTCGTCCCTCCTCCACACACCAGATGGTTCTGCATTTGTTTTTAGTGCTTACCTATCTGCTCCTCAACTCCTGGGAGTCATGTGAGTCTGGGAAGAGAATAAAGAAAAGACTTCCTCAACAGCCCACAGAAAAATAATTATCAAGAAGTTTCCTTTTCACGTGTTATCTCAAAACACGGAGAATGTGCTCAAGAAGCATTCAGAATCTCCTCACAAAGGAGAAAAATCAAGGGATAGGGGCAGATGTGGAAAGTTCCTTGGTATCCAAGCAGTGTGGACAGCTCAGTCAGGGCTCCCGCTGCTCCAGGGACAGACAAGACACCCTTCAGGCCAGAAGACTAGATTTTCCAACACTGTGGTGCTTTCCAATATCACTGCATCATGAAGAGCAGGTATCTTTCACTTTTACCTTGTCCTTCCTAAACCAGCAGTGTTTGAAAGATGGCGGATCTGCCTAATTTAGCAATGAAAATCCATCTGATTTCACTCTTTCACTTTTAGGAATGGACATGTTTTGATTTTATCTAAACCAAACAGTTCATACTTCTGCACTACCTGTGCAGTAAATGAACATGAAAATAGATAAACAAATAGAAACTAGTGCAAGTGAGGCATTTTATAAATGTGTGATATTTTCTCTCTGGATTTTTTCAGCCTGGTACATCCCACTAACTGTTGTGATTTATTCTGCAAGTTGAATGAGATCCAGTTCCTGGGGGTATATAATTATGTCTAAAAATTTTTTCTCAAATTGATTGCATAAAAAAGCCTTAAAGTGTGACCAACCCATCTGCATTCCTAAGACTTACAAACAAGAAGGCAAATGGGGAGATCTCCAAATGAATTTGCAGAAAAAGGGATCTCAGGAACACCTTGAAAAAGCCTCTTTGTGGATACCTGATGTAGATGAGTGTGGTAGTTTTCACATGGTGAGACAGAAGATAGGTCGTTTTATCCCTGGAGCCTTGGATCCTGCCACGACTGGTGCTCCTTCCCTAGTAACCCTCATTTAGCAGGATAAGCAGGGCAGGAGCAAATCCGAGAAATTATGGGGTCAAAATCACATCCTGTAATCACGTTGTAGTGATGGAAGCAAGAGGAGGCACCAGCTCAGCTCACAGCAAAGTGTAAAACCTAAAAATAGGGAGCTCTACACAGAAAACACCCTCACCCAACTACGCAAGCAGAGCCACTCTTCCCTGATCCTTCCTTTCCTTTTCCAGATCTCTCCCGCCTCCTGCTTGGGTTTCTCAGCGTTCCAATCAGAGCAATCACAGAGCATGCAGAGGGGTGACGTGTGCCAGGCACCACCAGTGGCTCCTGCTTCCTGCCAGGAACCAAGAGGGTGTCCAGCAACTCACAGAGGTGATGGAATTGCTAATCCCATTGCTGTGGCCTGCATGGATATGGCTGGAAGTGCAGCATCTCTTCTAGGCAGGGAGAGCAGTTTTGTAATGAACCAGAAATACAAGTGTCACCTCCAATCAGCAGGCTGGGTATCCTCATGGAAAAAAACAGGGTTTGGGTTTTAATACAGGAATACTGTATTATTCCTCATTTTCTTCTTATGGCTGGGCTTGATGAACATCCGTTTTCCTTTTCCCCAGTGCCAATGTCTGTTGCTCTCATATCCTGGTCCCACTTAACTCCATCCATATCCTTCCATACTGTATAACCCCCTTCTCCCCACCAGTGGTTTCCCTTCCTCCCTCACTTTTCCCACCACCAGGAGCCCTCTCTCCTCCTATTCCCAGTGGAGAGCACTTTGCTCCCCAGCTGATTTGAATTCCTCCCTCCTGCCGTGGGTGGTGAATCATTCACAGTAATGGCATTTCAGAACTCCACAGTGAAGGTGGGTAGACTCAGTCCTGAGTGGGAGTGCATAGAAAGTACAGTGTTAGTGGGTACCTTCAATCCCAAGACCAGAAGTTCCCAAACTTCCCCTGGATATCTGTGTTGATGGCAGCTACCACGGCCAAAACCAGTGCCATGCCATATATATAAATGTAGAACATTTCTTATTTAATATTTATGTATTATTTATCAGTATTATATCATATAATTACATGATACTATTAGCAGGGATCAGAGGAGATTCAGAAAGAAGTTAGATAGAAATATCTAGAAGAAAAGAAAGTGAAAATTGAAAAAAAGGGTTTCCATTCCATTTTAACATCTGAGGGACAGACTTCTTACTGTGAAATGCTTCTATGTGATCAGTAGTGCCCTTTCTATGAAGAACCATTGAATGTAACATTTTTAAACTCGTGGCTTATCAACTATTGTCTTTTCTGCTGAAAGCAGAGTTTAAATCTTGCCTTAGCCCTTGGAGATTGTCTTAACTCATGGATCACTAACAAACCCCCTTGTAGTTCCAGGGTGATTGAAACCAGCAGCCACAGAGACTCACCACAGTTCATGTCTCAGTGACATTTTCATTCTGAGTCACAATTTGATTCAAGGCAAGAAATCAAATTGTCACTGAAGAAAGTTCTGCAGTGTTCTTTATCACCTGAGCACATGAAACAGAAAAGCTACAGTATGAATTGGCCCAGAACTTGATGTGCTTAACAAATGTTGTTTAATGACTCTGTTCAGAACACCTACATGTTTTGTTCCTGTTACTTGTACAGCTCTTACATGTGACAAAGAGACTAATTTTTCAACAGAGGAGGAAGAAAGAGAGAGAACAGCTTATGGACTCTTTTTTCTGAGTATAATAATAGCAGTATGGGGCTCCATACTAGCTATGTCTCAGTGACTTCTTTTAAACATGTTTAACCTATAATTGAAGGATAATTTTTCTCATTGCCAACTCTGTCAGCTCACACTGACATCAGAAAACCCAACAGTGTTCTTTCTGGCTTATGTTTCATCACCAGTAAAGAATTCTGAAAACTAAATTGTCCTCTGTGTGCATGAGTATAATCCTTAAAATTATGGCTTTGGCCACATTTGTGCAATACCCCGTGCCCAGCAAAGATGCTGCAGTGAGTACAGACCCCCCCAGTCACTGTATGCACTGGTGTGTCCTGGGACACAAATCATGGAATCATGGCATGGTTTGTGTTGGAAGGGGTCTTAAAGTTCATCTTGTTCCACCCCCTGCCATGGGCAGGGACACCTTCCACTAGACCAGGTTGCTCCAAGTCCCATCCAACCTGGCCTTGAACACTTCCAGAGATGGGGCAGCCACAGCTTCTCTGGACTGCAGAAAAACTTAGCAGACAGAAGGATATCATGTTGCCTTTTCAGAAAAGTCACTTCTTAGATTGAAAAATCTATTTAAACCCAATAAAATTTCTGGTTTCCCTTAGTCATGCTTCTTCCGTGTCTGATCATGCCACAGTTCAGATTCCCATGGTGCAATTAAAGAGACCACAAGTGACAGAGAAAACAAATCTGAGCAAGTGTTACATACAGAAGTATTGAGGACTGTAAAAACTCATTTTCAGGTTTTTCCACTTGGATTTCAGACAGAGGCTAGCAAAATTTACAGTAACAAACTTTTTAATTCTCACTCAATTCAGGGAGTGACTCAGCACTGCAAGGAAAAGCAAGACTAAACGTTGCGAAGTTTTGACAAACCAGCCTAGGAATGAGCAAGCAGGAGTCCAACTTGGAAGCAGTCACAGAGTTTGCATCTGAGGAAACTTTGCTGATTACATTTTGGAGGGGGTTTGTCACAGGGCGGTCCCACTGCAAAGTGAAATCCCATGTGTGCATTGAATCCTGCGCCAAATAGTTCCCTTCTGGGTATAAAAGTGGCCAAAGAATTCCAGGAAGCCCTTCCTTACAGAGGAAGCTAATTCAAAGTCCCCAAATGCATATCAAAAAACTAACTTTCCTTCCATGTTTCTCAATCTCAGGCACCTCTTTCTGGCTTCAGGGCAACTCCACCACTGTTTTCGGAGTTCTCATCTTTCACCCGAAACCACAGACAGCTGGTCCTGAGGAGCCACTTGTCTCCAGCCTGGGATAACTCCCAGATACTGTTCCAGTACTGCTCCCAGATACTGTTTCTGGAGAGCAACCCCTCCGATAACCTGCACACTCAGATAACCCCGGGTTCCCTTCGTGCGTCTCCTGACAGATCTGTTGATTCGTCCAGCTCCCAGAGGAGACACTCTGAGGAGGGGTCAGATGAGGGGTATCGGAGATAAGGAAGATGCTGGGATCTGGGGGAGGGCAGGGGGAAAGGGAGGAGGTTACACGGGACCAAAGGCTGGAGCTGGTCATCGTGGAAGATGCTCTGGGGTGAACGTGCAGTGTGGGCTGCAAACCCAGCTGGGAAATCTGTGTTAATCCCTATAGTTTCTACACTTCACGTACAAAAAGAGCATAAACATTTTTCTCCCTCTGGCTAATTCTTATGCAAATAGAGAGAAGTTAAAAGTCATAAGTTAATAGAAGCTGCTGCTCCCCCACCCAGGTTCACATCAAGTCTCAGCTTCACAGGCACCAAAACACGAACACATCTTGGCTGGGAACAAATGCTTCGTTCCAGATCCAGGCTGGATCAAGGAACACTGGCGTTGGAGCAGCAGCTGGCACAACCTCAAATCTCCAGGAGAAGCCATCAGAGGACACTAAGACTGATCTCTTCCTGTGCCTATTGCAACATATCTGCTTGGGCTGGGATTCCAGGCCATCCTCTCACTGATAAACGTCAGCAGGCAGCGTGTGCTCCTGAAGGCTCTGACATCTGTGCCCAACTCACACTTGCTCCAAAGGTTCCTGTTTCATATCCTGTTCTGATTGTTTCACGTGTGTCATGTACATTAATTTCAAGTACACACAGGGGGGAGAAAAGTTTGTATGCATAAGGATTATAAAGTTTGAGAATTTATTAGGGGTTATAAACCAGCTTGGTGTTAAACCCACATTCCCACTACACAATACACACGGACACTGAGCACCACGGGTTGTATTTCAGGGGAAAGTTAAGGCACAAAAATAAGTTACTTGGTTTCCAGCAACCTTCCAATGGGCACCTTCAGAGACTTCCTAATTTTCAGAGTCCTTACCAACATCACAAGCTGAATGCCAAAGCCCGCAGCTCTTACCCATCCCAATACACTGCACTGATGGAAGTCCTCCAGATGCAGCAGATCCCTGTGAGATGGGAACAGGGAGCAGTAACAGATACAAACTAGTACTGGATGCAATGAATTTGAAGGGAAACATTTCTCTCAAACAGCTGCAATGTGTTGCAGAACTTTGAAAAGCTTTTGTTTCTTACCTGTGAGAAAGAAATGTTTTACTTTCTAACAGACTGAAGGCTGCACAGACACTGCTCTGACAGGGCAGACAGCCACAGCCTTTTTGCCATGGAAGAGCTCCTGAAGGCTGTGCTGCCTGTTCCTGCTATTCCTGACAGCAGAGGTGGGATCACAGGCTGCTGTGGGGCGTCCTCAGCTCACACCCACAGAGACTCATCATGCAATTCTCTGCCGACATGATTTTTCCTACATCTACTCCTGTGCTGGGCACTAATCCAGGGAAGTTAAAAACCCTCCCCTATGACACCCACTCAGCACTACAGTATCTGTTTCCCAGTCCTGCTGATAACTGTGCCTGTTTTCTGTTCTAATCTTGTCCCAAACACATCAGGATGCCCCGAAGTGAAACAGCAAAGCAGAACTCAAACAAAAGCATTTACCTGCAACAAAGTTTTCCAACAAAAGGGGTAAAAACATCTCCCAGCCCAAACCCAAGAGAGCATCCCAGCTGCTGTCTGTGACCCTCAATAGCAGTGACCATGCCAGGACATGGAGGGCTACATTCAGCAATGGGACACGAAATATTCCATGCAATAGAACACCAAGGGCAGGGTCCTTGGTTCTTACAGTCAGTGAATAAGCAGGCCCTAAGACACTTGATGTAGAAGTGTATTTCCCTGATAGGAATGCATTCCCATGCCATCTCCAAAGTGAGTGTAAGTCTTCAGTGAGTAATACAACCCTCCTTCCTCTGTAGCCTATTCAAATTTACCTACCATCATCAAACAAGAACTGCAACACACAGTTACTGCTGCTTTTGAGTAAAATGTGAGAATAGACCAGACTCTCTGAGTTACCTGATTAATGCCATTGCTCACTGTGCTCCAGGTGTGCTCCTGTGAGCAACACTTACACCTCCTGCCAGCTCCAAAGGTGCAACAGGTAGAATATATCCATTCAACAGACCCATTACAGGTTCCCATTTCAAGCTCATCTTCACTGACAGACAGCATTTATTTAGGAACTGGGCTTTAGGATTCACATGCATTTCCTCTCCAAGACAACACAAAGACCTTCTTTCTTCCAGTGTGAGATGTGCCCTATAAAAATCTCCTGAATTGTTTAAACACCAACATAAGGACTCTGCAGGCTGAGGAAGAGAGGGTTGTTCTTTGAAAAAAAAGATTTTCTTGAAAAAAAAGATTCCTCCTGCATCATTGGTTCTGCTTAGAAACTTAGAGGAGACTGTTTTGTGTACACAACAACACTGTTACAGATTTCTTTCAAGACTGAAGAAAGGGAAGTTGTGAAAGGGAACTCCTACAGTGTGCAGCTCCCTGAGCCTGCAGGTCAGCCCAGATGGAGGAGACAGAGCCCTCAGAGCTCACTTCACCTCCACCTCTCCCCTTCTGGGAAGGGTTTCATCAGTGTCACAGAGGAGATGTTCACGGGTGCTGCATTCCTGAAGCATAAATCCTCTCATATCACTACAGGAACAGCAGATCCAAATGGATCATGGAGGAGGTTATTTGTACCTATTTATAGCACCTCACAACTCAAAACAGGTTGGAGACTGAATATGCAAATAAATTCATCTGCGGAACCAAAGAATACAGTTTTCTCAGCCATCAGAAATGCTCTGCATTTTTTGATTTTTCTGTCTCCTAAAAGAAATATCAAATAATGCTTGTATGTATTTAACTGTTTCTAACATACCACGGAGAACAGTGAAGAGTTTACACTTCCCTGAACATGACCTGAAGGCTTCAAATTCATTCAGACAGGAAAGCACATACCTTTTTAAAGATAAATTGTGTGACTACAGATATAATTCATACAGTGTGTCCTTATTTTCCAAGGAGGGAAAAGAGAGAGAGATTATCACCATGAAATATCAGCCAGAGATTAGACAGAGTATGAAAGAAAAAGATTAAAATGTGGATTGTGGCTCTTGTTCAGATACACATCTTTGGTGGAGTAAATCTCACCTAATAAGTCATTTTTCCTCCATCCATCAACCACTAATCCCTGGTAATGGTGTTCCAGGTTACCAACTGAGTGGAAATACATGGAAAATGCAGGCAGGGTGCAGATCCTGGATACCTGTATTTGGGATGCTGTTGACACAGCAGCAGCTTGGGGTGCTCCTGCCCCAGCCATGTTTCCTGTCTCTATAAACATGCTCTGTTTGGAAAGGGGCTACTCTGGGCACACATGTGCACTTTACAGCTCCTTCTGTGCCAACATAAATCAAGCCCAAATGCCATCTCAGTGACATCATGTGAGACTTGTGCTTATGGGAGTCCACATCCATAAGCAAGTGGGTTCCAAAGTAATTACTTTGAGGAGTCCACTTACATTTCAATCTCCCAGCCAGACAGGCTGCCTCATGGTTCCCTCAGCTTTTCAGCCTTAGACTCCCCAAATTTCACTCTTCCATTTCCTTCACTTCCTCACCTTTCAGGGTCAGAGCTTAACAGGGCAAAGGGAAATGAAACCGAGCAAACCAAAACAAAACAAGCTGCGAAGCAGATTAAAGCCACGTTTGACATCCAGAGGTACATGGTTCCTTTTTCAGCTGCAGGTATGAAGGAGTAATAATTTTGCACCCAGAACTTCACAGTATAAACTTGGTTTTATTAAAAAAAAGGAAGTTTTCTAAGTGTGTCTTTGCTCAGAAAACAAGTCGTGGCTTTTTAAATGTATTCTATTTAATGGTCAAGTCAGCTGAATTCTAAATTGCTCTTTTCTGATTGCTTAGAAATGGTCTCGGAAGTAGAGAGAACCCTTATGCTTCCCTCAACTCTTGGTGCTCTAAATGCACGTCCCTGAGGGGAAGGTGTTTGCAGAGCAAGCCACAGAAATGTGTGCTTCTGCTTTTTAGAGAGGATGGATCTCCCTGCCAAATGTCTTCTCCTGAGCAGGACCAAGAGAACTGCCCTCAGCCTGTGGCTCTTGCAGAACTCCTGCTCTGCCTGAACTATTAAGTAGCATCAGTCTGCTCAGAGAAAGTCACTTGTTAAAGACAGGGTCCAGTTCCTTCCCCGGGAAAATCAGATAATTAACTCCCAATACCTTCTATGGAGTCTGGATCAAATGTAAATGAAGAGACATGCAGTTAGCCATGGGATAAAATGGCCCATCAGATTCAAGAGGAGAGATGCTTATGGGAGGTAATTGGCTTCTGCTCACCCAATTTATACAGGCTGCCCTGAGTCAGTGGGCATGAGGTCATTTCATGGGATCAGAACCAAGGATTCCCATGCCTTTAGAGCAGAGCAAGCCGGAATGGTTTCACAGAGCCAACGCAAAGGTTCTTAGCTTGGTCCCACATTTCACAGGGATCACAGCCTATTTCTGCAGATTTAATTCTCAATGATTTTAATGTTTCTGTAAGTAAATGAACAGGTAGAATGACTCAACAAAGCCATTAAACAAGACTAAACTTCCCAGATATGATTTAACTTAATTCATGGTCATATTGGACCCTCTGGCTCATGTTCAGAGTTGTAAAGGGTGGTTCTGGAGCTCAGATGAGAAACAAAAGCAGCTTTTCAACATGTCATCCCAGATTCAGAACCAAAATCTTCTTCAGCCACAAGGCAAATGGATGATTCTTCCAACCTGGAGACAGAAGAGCCCTGGAAGAGAACCCACGGCAAGGATCAGCCACATTTAACAAAGGAACAAGCAAAGTGAGAGCAGAGGAGATAAAATGAATGTGCAAGTAGGAAGAAAACACAGCATGGACTTGAGGCTTGTCTAGATTTTTTTAGTTTTTAGGAAAATAAACATCTTTCATCACATCCTGTCTCTTGCTTTCATGATCATTTTGCAATTTTCAAATTTTTATCAGCCAAAAAGAGAACAAACTGTACTTCGCACATGCTGATGAGCTGATGAGGTGATACCCTGGGCCAGATTAGGGATCTCTCTGGTCCTTCTTGTATCTGTGGTTGCAAATACAAACAAAAATGTAACAAAAAAGTAAAAGGAAGTTTGCTATAGGCAGCTTTAGGCAAATCTGCCCACAACAAGTTCCCTTCTCCTCCCTAAAAATCAAGGTCTGATTTGCACCCTGTGCCTTACACAACTACTAATTATTTTCAATCAGTCACTGTAAATGTCCTCATAAACTGCATAAATGCACCTCTTGCAGGGTTTTCTTCTTCCTGGTAGACATTTTGTGAAAATTAATTCGTTTTAAGATCCAGATACCTTCAAAGATGCTTTAAACAGCAGCATATTCCGGCCTCACCACAAAGCTCCTGAAATTTGTACCTGTTAAGTCCAGACTCCAAAAATGCAAACAGGTGCACACAGAAGGGGTAAAATGCAACAATTTTCCATAATGAGGTAAACATGTGGCTCAGCTCCTGACACAGATCTGGGAACATGCCCACCTTCCAGCTGTCCCTGGGAACTGGCTTGTGGCTGCAGGGAATTCCTTCAGAGAAGAGTGAGGGATGAAGGAAGTGGGAACAGAGACACTCCCTGCAGCCTCTGCTACTCCCAGAAGTTGTGCTTTTGGGGAGAGGGGTCAGGGAGCCTGAATTAGTGGTTTGAAATCAGGGGAAGAGGTGAAACAAGTCTTAGGAGTATGTGGGAGGACAGGGAAAGAGAACTAGAGAACCAGAAATCCTTAGGTCAGTGTTATCAGCAAAGGACTGTTCAATAAGCCAGGAATGAAATCATGGCCTGAGCAATGACTTTGTGCCACCAAGAGAATCCTGTGGGGAGCAAACATGGAAAGGGCAGGCTCAGCCTGGGGTTTCACACTTAGGAGCACAGGCAGGCAGCCCAGCTAAAGAGCTGAGGGGAAATGATTTATGACGACAGAGCTAAATGGTTAAAAAACAAGTAAGGGCAGACATAACAGTCTACAAATACCCATAGGAGCAAATGTCAAGGAGTGTGAGGAATTGTTTGGAACAGCAAGATAAATTTCCCAAGACTAAGGTGCTGTGGCTTGTGATACACTTGCCCAAACAGCTGAGGTTTTGTTGGTGTGACTGTTTGGGCAAAGGACGAGCAAACCAAAGGCAAGGACCAAATCTGTGTTGTACAACAGGTGAAGGAGACTATTCAACTGTGCCCCATGTCCAGGTGAGCTCCATGTTCCCACCACCAGAGGAACTATTGGCAATGTTCAGCAAGGTACAAGAGATGGAGACAGTATTCTGGAGCTCTCCTGTAGCTGCTTTTCCCCTTTTTGTCGTAGCAGCAATTACAAATCTGATTTAATCAAGGCAGTTTCAGGCTGATTGTATGAATGAAGAAGTCACACAGCTGCTATCACAGAGGAAGAAGCACAAATCATCACTCATAGTTAAAAACTGTCCACCACGATTATCACTACAATTAACATCCAATTTATCCTGGATAAAGGATAAGTGTTAAAATTGCACCTTATCTCATGCCCACTTCAGCCCCTGAAATAGCTCTTAACTGGAGTTGAAGTTTGTTCTGTGCTGAGCACCTGCATGAGGGGTGAGATTCAAGGTCATGTTTCAGGAAGGGAAAGATTCCAGCAGGAGGCCTGGGGGATGTGCCTGATGCTCCACATGAGGGAAGAGAGCTGCTGGGGTTGCACTGAGCAGGAATGCAAGGGAAAGGGAAGGAATGCAAAGTAAAAAACAAAAAGGACCTTTGAGTTTTGGTTCACAGCACGGCATTGCAACTGTGGCAGGGTCGGGAACGGAAGGCTACAACCAGCAAGGTACAAAGGGAGAATAGGATTGCCTCTGAATCCTACAGATTGCAAAATTACTGCCTAGTTAAAGGAAATAAATACATGTAAAGGGGAGAAAAGAGCTCATAGGCAGTCCTGAATTGTGGTAGGGGGGAGAGGAAAGGGATAAAACAAAGCCACAGGAAACAAATGTAACCCTAAGATAGCCTCTATCTCCCTCTTTTCTGACAGATGTCCTGTTCCCAGTCCCTGGGGATTGGTTTGTGCACTCGGGAGGATAAAGCAGTTTCCTTACTCCTTCCTGCCCTGATGGAGTCACTGGATCACTAATGTGGAATATTGCTTAACTCAGGGCAGGAACCTACTTCTCACTTAGCCCTGACTCCTGAAAAACAATCCCAGTGCTGGTGTCCAGTAAAGAGGAGCCACACGACTCCCCTGGTGAGGAGGGGACTGACAGAAACCCAGGAAAGCTGAGGGAATTTGTTTTGGCTGAGCATCATTAGATGGGTCAGTTGATGGCTATGAGGTTTCAATACATGCACAGAACAAAACTCATTGCTAAAGTGTCCTAAAGAGAAAAGATGAATTTCAGAACTGTCCAACAACAAACTGCAACTTCTCTCCCATCTTAAGGCTTGGAAAGAGCTGACCATCCTAGAGAAAATGCCACTCAGTGTCATAATAACATTTCAAAGCATTTTGGAGATTTAGGTACACAAAAACCTCCAGAGGAGCTGAGAAACCCTTTTTGTCACAGGTTTACAGGCAAAAAATTACTGAGGAAGAAAGACCTTGTAATTAAATCCTTCACTTCAGATTCAGGTTCTTCTTCTTGCCTTAGTGCCTAAAACACGATCACAATACATTTGTAAACACTATGTTGCTTAAAGGGACACAATCCATTTACAATTTTCCTGCTTCCAGGAGCCTGCAGTGATAAGAGCTGTCTGATTGTGCAGTGGTGTCATTCCTGTGGTAAATATTTCTAAGAAAATTCAAGTAATGGCATGGCACCCAAAATTGTGCCGGGGAGAGATTCTGAGTCTGTTGTGTTTATTTCTGTGCTGAGGAAGGAAAGTGTTTTTCCCCTTCCAGACTTGTTTGGGAATTTTTCTCCTCAAGATTTTTTAAAAAACTCCTGAGCAGGAAGCTAAAACAATTACCTGAACAGAGCCACACGGACTGTAAACTTTGACTCTCCCAAAGAAGCATTTTTTGAGGTACAACGTCTTCCAATGAGCGAGACGCCTTCTGCCCTTTCTTTTTGTGGTGTGTCACAACACATCCCACTAAAAATTGAGGTAGGACACAAAAAAAAAAAAAGAAAACAATCCTTACTGTGAATCTTTACTTTTGTCTGGAATCCTTTTCTGGATGTTTATGGCAACCCATAAAGTTGCTGGAACATGCCTGCTGTATTTTTAATTGTCATTTGAAATGCCAAACCCCAGAAGTCTTGCTTATATTGTATGTGAACACAGTGTCTGCTTATGTTCAAACCCTCAGGCTCTTTAAATAACTCCCCTGTACACAGAGAACGTTGTTCATTTTGTTTTTACAATTTTTGCCCGTGCAAAAGGAGCTCTAATGTCCTGAGAAAATAAATGTATGTTCATAACCAAGGAGCAGGATCACAGCTGGAATCTACCTGAGCCTTGGATCACGTTTCAGGAGCGAAAAGGCAGCTTTTTTCTCTGTTTAATTTACAGGAGCCACAAGTGGAGCAGCACATACTCCACTGACTGACGTAAGGCACAGGTGAGTGCATGTTACAGGTCCACCTCTGTGCCTGATCCACAGGGAATATCAGCCTGTTCCAGCCAGACTTTAGAGCTGCAGCCCAAGAGGAACCTGGTCTGAACCCTGGTATGTTAGTGAAGGTGGCAGCTGCCATAACAGGCTTCTGTGCAGGTTACAAATTTGGGGCATAAAATGGGGGTCTTTTTATGGATTCCAGTGAGTTTTGTACCAAGCCTCCATTGTTCTGTCCCAGAGAATAAACCATCAGAGAATTTATAAGCTAATTTGTTTTTTTTTTCTTTCAAGGATTAAACAGGAGCAGATCGTAATTTCTTTTAAATGCATCTATTATTCATAAGTATTCAATAAGTTTTATTATGGGCTTAAAAACAACAGCATATATATCTTTATACTCAATTCCAATCTCCTACATGGGTTGGGAAACTCATATTTTATGATTAGTTGTGATTGACCATGAAAGTCACAGGGTATATACGTGTTCCCTGAGCAAAGACACAGACAGGTATCTGGCCAATGTTCATTTTTCACATCAGTTTGCTGGAAATAATCTTCCATGCAATTTTGCCACTTCCTTCCTGCAGGAATCTCTGGGAGTAGGTTAGCAAACCGTGGCTTGCAGAAAGCTGACACAGTTTTTATGAACAGAGAGGAAGTAAATTAATTTCAGTGTTTGATTCAACATTGGAGAAAGACTTTATGCAGTATTTAATCACCCACAGCAATTAGAGGAGGTTCAGTCCCTCCCCTAGCCCAGCCTTACTACCAGGAAAGGAGAATTGTGCTGAGTAAGGACTTCAGACAAGGGGTCAAAGGAGGAGACACTTCATTTCTCAGTGTCCATCCCATAATGCCAGTCCTGTAACAGCTGTCACATGTGCAGCAGAGGGATAGGTGGAGAAATTAAACCAGTCATGTAAGGTAACACCCTTTTTAAGCAACCACCACTTTTTGCAATGACCTGTACAAGGGTCATTTGGGGTTTTCCTTCCCTTGGAATCTGGGTTTCCTGAGAGGAAGGAGAGCTGAAATACAGGAACCAGTGGCTGCACAGCATTTCCAGCAGCACAGGAGACCTTCCTCATTGACAGAGGTTTAGGAACCACATCTGAATCTCCAAACTTCCTGATGTTCTCCCTTTGAAAGGGGGGAAGACAGGGGAGGAGGTGGGTGGAGAAGGTGAAGATGTGGTTCTGTCCTTTTAAAGGCCTTGCAAACACAGCAAAACTGCTCCCAAACCTTAAATCCACCAGAAAAATAGATTGTGATACACATGGGGAATACAAGGAAATGTTTCAACTAATAAAACACGCTGGCCTAGCACCAAACTTGTGCATAAATCTGTTTGTAATAAACAACAATTACTTACAGTATCATTGCAGGATCATGAGAGGACTCAAACATCGAGGAGTATCTGGTTCGTCTGGTTGGGACCTGGAAAACACAGTGTCCTATATCAGCAACACCACCAGCAATCCAGGTGAGGGCTGTTAGAACAGGAAGAAATTTTCTCTGTGACCTAATCCTGGCCAGAGAGAAGAAAATCTGCCCTTCGCTAGATCTGATAAAGGAAGAAAACTTCAACTCCCTGGGAAAGAACATCAGTTTGGCTGGGTTGTGTTGCAGATCACTTTTACACCTCTAAAGGGGTTAAGGGGACCCCAGAGATAATAAATACATTATGCAGCTGTGTAGGTGCTCAGGAGATGAATATAGGTTGATTTTTTACAAACTTAACCTATGCAGAGTGAGTCACAATTTGCACCTTGCGTCATCCAATAAATGGGGCTTTTCAAAGTCAACCCACTGTGAATGGGCTGTGAGCTCTCCAAAAGCAAGAATCCTGCTCTCCTGCCCACAGGCTGCCAAGCTGGAGGATGGAGAAAGCTCCTCTCCCCAGGTTACAATGTGATGGCAATAATAGGAACCAAACAAACAACTATATGTTTGTGGGTTTGCCGTGTCGCTCTTAAAAGGTCAAAAGTGTTCAACTGAAATGACTGTTTTTATTTCATGAAAGATGAATTCTTAATCACAAATGTGTGTTAATCTCATTGCTGCCTCTGCTGTGCCTTGTAATGCTGCTTCTTTATTCAATTATGCCTCGCATCAACTTTTTAATGAATACCTATGTTTGGAAAACCTTGAGAGTTTTGATAAATAACATCTGCCTTTGTGCATTTCAACCCTACAATTCTGCACGAAGGAAATGTTTCTATTTTGTATTAAGCCAGGAGAAAGAAAAGCAAGTGGAGAGGAGGTCTACATGCTCACAGGGACCTCAGCACGGAGCAGACAGAATAATCATCTTTTGTTGAATACGAACATAACGAAAAACAAAGCAAACAATGCCCTTTTGTTCTGAGCAAGAAAGGCAGGGCTTTAATAGTCTTTAAACGAGATAGAAAATTTCCATCCAAATGGAACCATGGAGTAGGTAGACGCATTACAATGTTTTGGAGTTCAGTGATTAAATTTAATACTGTGCCAGGCAGTGATTAGTGGATGAAGGGCGTTCATAACTAGAGGAGAAGCAAGGGGAGTGTGGCTCCAGTTTAGCACTGGGCCTCCCGAGCACTTTGGGATTCAGCTTTCTGCTGTAATAACAGTGGCAAACAAAAAACTGTTTAATTTGATTGATTTCCCCAAAGAAACTGCAATTGTAAACACAGGCTGGCTGGTACCTGTTACTAAAACTTCAGCATTCAGGGCCAGATCTAAGAAAGGGACCTGTGCTGAGGTACCAACCAAAGCACAGAAACACATCCTTTTCTTTGGCATTTTTCCATCTCACCAACTCATTCCTTGCACTCAGTACCTGGTACATGTGAATCCCATTACTAAACACTGAATTCTCCCAACTGTCTATGCAGGACACTCCGAATTAAAGCTTCTGAATCCCAGCCTCAGAACTGGGCTCTTATGTCCTGTATGGATCTTCACCTTGAAACCCTCTGTTGAGCCCAATGCGACCCATTGTCCTTAATCCTGTACAACCACAACTGACATCCAAGGGAACAGGAGTATAAATCACTTTGAACTTGGCTGTGGTCTCTCCTAAGCCAGTCCAAGCAAGGCCATGAGCACATGGTGCTCAGAGAAGTCAGCAGTGACACCTGAGCCCTGTGCACAGGTTTGACTTCAGCAACGAGTCACTGACTTTGCAAAGGATCAGCAAACTCATCTCCCGGTTTTATCAAATGAAGAACTACCCCTTAAATTCTGAGAAGTGACCTTCAAAACAAATGAAATTTTTATTTCAGTTTCTGCTAAATTAACTTCTCCAACCTGTCCCAGCATCTCAAGTATCAGTACCTGAAGTCTCGTGTAAGACTCAGGTGAGTCTCATAAAATATAAGTAAAATTAAACTATGTGCAGTAAATTAAAAAAAAAAAATTAATTCCTCTTTTCTTCCTTTTCTGTCAATACCTATTCCTACAGTCCAAGCAAAGGCCATCATCAGTCTAATCTGAAGCAAGCCCTCTTACATCAATATCTATTTTGGACCAGATCTGCTCTTAGTTGCATTAGTAAAAATCAGTTGTCTTTTCATGGACTTTCTCCAGCTCTATTCTGGTCTAAGCAAGATCAGAATCTTATTTTGGTTATAGTTTATAATTTTATAAATGTCAACATTGGTGCAGGCCACAGATTTTGGTGAAATCACATCTATTCAGGGGGAAAAGAATTTACAGTTACAACATTCTATAATAGTAACATGATTTAAAAAAAAAAAAGATAACTTGTAGATAACGTTTCAAGCTTCTTGCTTGAAATTTTAAACCCATCCCTCAGTTATCAATAATTAATCACCAAGCACGTTAAGTGTTCAAAAAATGTGGTATGGCACTTGAGGACACAGTTTAGTTGTGAACATGGTGGTGGTGCTGGGTTGATGGCTGAATTTCATGATCTCAGAGGTCTTTTCCAACCTTAACAATTCCATGATTCCATGTTATATGTGCTAAGTTAGCTGCAGTTTCACTACAAGAAAATAAAACAAAAAAGTCTGGAAAAACTGTCTTGGAGTCTATTTAACACTCCAAATGAATGGATGTGTAAAGCTCCTCTCAGAATCCATCCCAGGCAGCTTCCCTGACTGCCAGAGGGGCTGGGAGCTTTTCCCATCAATGGGAGAAGCAAGTGATCTGTACCCGAAGAAAAATTTCCAACTTATTCTTTGCTATGATTTGTGCTCCAGGTGGTGGTAAGACATAAATCCTGGAGGCTCTCTCCAGGATGATGGAATGCCAAGAAGTGGAGTAGTTTACTGGAACAGCAGCAGTTTCTGATGCCTTTGCAATGCCAGTTTTAGCTAGAAAGGTACAATATTTTATATTCTGAGAAGCTGAGCTAGACCATTTTGGCAGAGAGTCTGTCTGCCTACCAAGGGTGGGGTAGGTATTTACTATCTCTGTAATGACTTCCTACTGCAAGTGGGTCAGGTAATTCAAACAACTCGCCAAATCTGCCTTTGGTGGAGTCTGGTGAAGTCTGGCCTGTAAGTAAATAGTCCCTCAGCTGCAGAGGGCACATCCTCTGCCATGTGATGTCTCAGCCGTTTCCTGGCACTGCCCCTCCAACAAATCCTTCACTTTATCTCCCTCTGATTGTAGCTGAGGCTGCTGTTGCTGCACTTTCTGGGGTCAATGGCCTGTTGTGAACTGGAAAAATACCTGCTGAAAAAAACCACTCAAGTTCTTAAATGATACCAGAGGCTCTTCCTTCCACTGCCTCTCTTGTGGGCAACTGCCCACTTTGTCAGTTCTGCTTGTCCAGCCCCAATCCAAATGTTTCAGCATCCAGCCTGCACAAATAATCGGGTTTTTAACAAAAACTGCAGCAGAGGATCAGCCTGTTGCATGTGATCAGTGCAATGCTTGGCTTCCCCTCACCCTGAGCCTCAATGCCTGATGTTCAAACACGTGGATCGTGCTCGTTCTGGCACCTGGGGTGGGGTAAAAGGCATTGTATGTGTGTGCTGGGGTGGGAAATCCCAAACTGGGCAAGGTTGCAGAGGTGCTGCTTTGCATGGTGGTTAAGCAATAACTAATTTCTGGTTGAAATGTTAAAGAAAAGGTATGAAGTAACTCAAATGGTAAGAAATAACCCCCATCTTCTACACAGTTCCTTGAGGCACTGTGGGTGGAGCAGGATGATCTGTCCACTGGAAAGTTAGGGCAAGGAGTTGAACTTGGATGATCCTTTGCACAAAGCAGCCCCATTAAAAGGATCCTGCAAGTATCCAGAATATTCCTGTTGCCAAAACCACAGTGCTGTGGCTTTGTTCATCATAAACATTTTGGGCAATGCTGTTTGTATTGTACCAGTTCACTACATTGTCTGGCTCTGGAAGGGAGCAGAAAATGTGACAAGCTTTGCCAGAACAACTCTTGGTAAGAAAGTCAAAGTTATTCCAGCAGACCAGAGTTGAGCCACAAAAAGAGAAGAGTGAGCAGATCCTACAGAGACAAGTCAGTGTGACCAAGAGGTGTTACCATGTTTTAGAACTCAGTCCTTTACTGAAAACCAAATCAGCAAAACAAAAAGATGTTCCAAGTCTCTAGTGGGTCTGGATTAGACTAATTCTTCTGGGGAACAGCTTCATGGATCCTGGCAGTTTAGAGTAGCTTTCTAACACAAAATTTCTGAAAATGAACAAGTTATTTCATAGATGAACTCTGTGGTCATGAAAAGTTTTTGCATGTCTATCTTTCCAAACAAGCACGCTCCTGTAAAGAACAAATGAATGTCAATATTATTCCTAAACGTATTTGAAAACTAATACTGTAACTATGTGTCATTTCAAAGTGTTCTGTTTTGATCTTCACAAGGTTATCCCAGTTGCTTTGCCCCATAAAATTACCCACAAACACAATAGTGAGTGAGTCAGGACACAGAGCTGACTCCAAGGGCAGGAGAAATGCCTCCGGAGAGCGCGGCAGGAGAGCAGGGAGCAAAGCTGAGGGTGCAGCAGTGTGTGGGAACTGGGACTGGCACAAAGAGAGAACACTTTCCTGTAAAAACTTTATTTCAAGCTCCTCCACCTCCCATCCAGGCAAGAGACTCTCTCAGAGTCTGGAACACCCGACCTGACGGACTGAAGTCTGTGCTGGGAAGACGTGAGCCCTGAGTGGGAAGGTGGCCCACAGGCCCCGGCACTTCTGCACAGGGGCTTTGAAAAGAGTTTCCAAGGGCCTTACACAAAAAGTCCTTTCAAAAGTGCTCCATAAAATCCACCTGAAGAAAGCCCGTTAGGAGGAGACTTGGGTTTGCTCCATTCTCCCCTGTTTAGCTCAGGTGTTGTTTTTACACACACAGAAACACATGTACAGACTCAGCCCACCCTACAATGCCTCACTAAAGGCATCGAGTGCTGGTTATAACTCCATCCAAGATCAACAAGGGCTTTTTCCACAAGCAATCCTTTGTGTTTGGGAAGCCTTTGCCCTGAATTTTACTGTCTCCCAGTCAACTAACAGGTGCTCTGCAGTGAAACGTGAGCTATTTAAGGGCAACCTGCATAACAACTTCCCAGGCTGGCAGGCACCTTAAATAGTAGTTAGGGATTGGAATGGGGGAGTTTTATGCAGACAAACAGAAACACTCCCAACAGGAAAATAAGGAAGGGGGGGAAGGAGGGAAAATGATATCTTTCTTGGTTTCCATTTAGTTTACTCTTTCATATGTTGGCATAATAACCCTCAAAGAAGAGAACAAGGCTCCCAAAACCAGACACCGTGACAATCTGACATTATACAGTGGTTGTTCTTGAAACTTGCCAGTTTTGTTTTGGTCAACAACATAATGTGCTGATTGTATATGGGATATTTTCTCCACTTTGACAGGGCACAGATAGCCTTTACTGCTAATACTGAAAGCATGTTATTTCAGGCAATTTGACTTATATTTTTTTCCCTGGAGAAAGCACTTTGGGGCAGAGAAAAAAAAAATGAAAAAGCTCTCTCAGCTTGATGCCAGATGGGTCATTTTGCATTGTAAAGCCACACCAGAATTTTATAAGCCATGCAACTGCTCATTTGTGTACCATTCCCAGACCAGATTTTTAAAGTTTGTTTCTGGGATTGCTGCATTGTACGCCATGGACAGGGACAACTTCCACTAGACCAGGTTGCTCACAGCCCCATCCAACCTGGCCTTGGACACTTCCAGGGATGGGGAATTCATGTATTTGCACTGCCTTATGCTCCCAGATGGGTAGAACCACATCATGGGTTTCTCTGGACTCATATCACCCAGGAAAGGCTTCTGGATTCTTACAAGTTGATGTGGAAACAAGTCTTGTGGCCAACAAATACCCACGAGCCCTCATGATCTCCTGGATGTACAAAGTCATACCCATTTGTAAGATGCAACCCAATTACTCAAGGGTGAAATACCCCCCTGCCTAAGTGTTACGTTTCCAGGCAATGATGGAATTGTATTATTCAGGAGACTGTGACATTACTGTAAAGCCATCATTTCTGTCACTGGAATGTTTCAGTCTGCACAGAAATAAACTCTCACCTCTTCCCTGTCCTCTTCTTCCCCTGTGCCAATGCACAAGTACTGGCACTGTGTCTTTTTATATTTCATCATAATATATACATAGTATTTGTGGGGCATGGGAATACATGGGCAGGAGAGACAGAGAAGAGGGATGTTCACAGGCTGTGAAACGAGGCTGTGGCACAGGGAGTGAGTCAAACCCATAAATATCACCAATAGCGTTATAATAATGAAAAATAGTTGTATCTTTATTGTGTGGTCTTAACACATGTTATACCAGGCCTGGGAACACATAGACATGGGAACAGCCTTTCCAGTGAGAGCCAGCAGAGCTCCAAAACTACTGCCTTACAAAATCCACCAAGCAGCAGACAGGCCACAGCATCTCCCCACGGGTAATGGGATGTTCACTGGGATATACAGATCTCTGCGTGTGGGCTGGCCCTGCCTGCACCAAAAATGGCATCTCCTGTGCACGACTGGCTGGAATTCCAAAGGCAAAGGGATGGCAGATGACATCATTTCACCTGGACTGTCCTGCCAGACAGACCCAGGGCAGCTGGGGCAGACTTGGCCTTTGAAGACTCGCTCAGTATCAGTTGTGCAACTGGTTCTCAGCGTGAGCTGCTTCCGCACGCGGTCATGACCCCTAACAGTGGAAAAACTTGTTTGTTGTAGTGGAGGGATTTTCCTGAACTAGGTTAAATAATATTAATTGAGCTAAAGTCTGCAGTTGCTGGAGCTGCTCTGGATTGACATGAGCATGGCTGAGATCTTTTGTCTTCTTTCATCTGCTACAGCACAGAAAATCAGTGTCTGTTCATTTTTGTAGTCATTCGACGTTCAGGCCAGAAACTCAGAACTGGTTTTCTGGATCCCTTGATCCTTCAGAGAGAGAACTCTGACAATTTCTCAGACCACAGGAAACTTAAAAATAGCACTTGTTCCAGCACATATTGTTGTTCTGGAAATCTGGGTTAGAAAATACTTACAGAGTCTCTAAAAGAGAGAGGCCTGAAGCAGAGAGTCCCTATTACTGCATTCCTTCATTTAAACAATTAACCTTGTGAACAGAAGAGCTACTGAAGCTGGATTTGCTATTGATTTTGTTCCTTGAGACTAATTCCTACATGGATTCCCCAGTGTCTAGTGAATGTTTCATCTCTACTGCAATGGAGAAGGAGGGGGAAAGCACAAGAGTGAGAGACACAATTGGACCTCTGCACTGTATTCCATTTTTTATTTTCACTAAATATCCAAGATTTTATTTTCAAGACCTCTACCCTTAATTTGAAGAACAGGATGAAATGTTACAGGAGAAGAAATGCAGACATTTCTTTATTCTCTCTGCCCTGCAAACTTTATCATGTAGGGAAGCAGGTGCTGGTGACAGTTGTGCAGGAACCCACTGGAGTTCCCTACAAGTGCTTTTTAGTATTACTTCTGGGAAAGCAGAACACAGACCTCTCCTGGCACTAATGAACAGCCTCTACTCAATGCAGCAATTTTGTATTTATTTACTCTTCCCCCTCATATTCTGGGGGGATGAACCATGCTGTTTCCCCTGTGAGAAGACCCTCATAGACTCATCTAAACTCGATTAACAGCTGCACATCTGAATGTGGACATGACTATGGAGTGCTCCTCCCTGCTAAACATGCCCACTGGAGTGTTTTATTAGCCCACACAGCAACTGCATCTGCCTCCTTTCTCCCTTCTTGAGCACACTCACATTTAGGGATCTTCCTGGCCAGCAAAAAGACACTACCTGTTGGTACAGTCTAATAAAACAATGAAAGTAGAGCAATAGATGTGTCACCTTAATCCACTGCAGGGACCTACAATTACTTTAATACACAGACACATTAAAACATTTGCCTATTTTAAGCAGTCTCTCAGTAATATACACTTCTTCTCTTGCCCCTTTTACACCTCAGTTGCAATATTTGGATGACTTCAACTGCATTTTCAATTATAATCTGCTTGTGAAGAGCCTGCACAGTCTTCTTCATTATCCTTTTTAAGTACAGACTATTAACAGGGCCTGTGACTGTCCAGACAGAGTGAAGAGGTTATGATTTGCAAATGATGTTTCTTTCCCACTGTAGGTGGATCAGTATGTGTTTGGGAATAAATCTGCTATCTTTTGGGAATGCTTCCAGTTAACTCCATGCTAACCACATTTGCTTTGCTTGGTTCTGCTTCAGGAACTGAAAGTAGCTTGGCTCCAGCATTAAATAACTGAGCAGGAAATAGCAGAAGGTTTACCATGTACAGGCTGGCCAGGGGTGGAGAGACAGATTGAACTAAAAATACAGCAAAGATTGGTTTGGGGAGATTCAGATTGGTTCCAATTTAATTAGGAGATATACAAGCTCCCAGTGCTGCTGATTAAGTTATCTTCATTGGAAACACATTCACATATTCAAATGTCACCATGCTTCGAAAAGGGAAGTGTTGAGACATAAAAGCTCAGTGCCCTAAAATGAGGATCTGGTCAAAAAAATGCATTTCTGCACTTTGTCAGCCTGTCCCTGGGCCGTGCAGCAGTCAGGGAGCCTCCTCTGCCCCATCCCACACACAGGCATCAGGGTTAGAGGAAACTTTTAGCTGCACAGCAGAAAATTCAGTAATAGTGGTAACCTTATAAGTTTAATCATGGGTGGGGACGGTGTTGGTTTTGAAACTTAGGGAAAGACAGGAATAGCCTCCACACTCTGATGGAAAGGGGCAACCCAAATACAATGCTGCAAATTCAACAGAAATACACAATATAATACAAATTCAGATTTTGAGAAAATTTTGGCAGGAAGTGGTTTCAAACCAAGGCCTGAGCAGGAGAGACTTTAGTACTAAAACATCCTTACAATCAATACTTCAAATCCTTCAGACTACTGTCCAATCTTTTAATAAACTTGTTATAAAGATGAAATAAAAGAGTTTGTGCCCTTAGTCACCTCTGATTTACACTGAGGTAGCATCAGGGCAGTCAGTGAATCAAGGTAAAACCAGCAGAAATGAAACCCAGTTCCAGACTTGGGTAGCAAATTCTGGGTTTGTCCCTATGTTATTCTTTCAACACCAAATATTTTATTGTCTCCCAGTCAGATTCTGGATTAATGAATTCTACTCCAGTTCTTAACTGGACTGCAAAAATAAAACCTCGACAGCTCATTTATTGATACAGTGAAATATCCAAACAAGTAATTTCATTGCTATGAAGCAAAATATAACAGCTGGAAAAATAAACCTCAAGCTGTCATTGAGAGTTGGGCTGCAGAGAAAGAAAAGTGAAATAGCTGGAACAAACAGAAAAAGCCCTTCCCGAGGAATGCTGAGAATGGGGTGAGCCCCAATTGCTCTGATTCCTGGCAGATCCATGTGGCTGTTCGGTTTGGCTGATGAAGAGATAAGAAATCAGGTGGGAAAGTGCCCCCATGGAAGTAAATGTGCATTGTATGTGATCCACCAGGGAGGAAACTGTGGGAAGAAAAACATTGTTGGCAGAGTCTGAGGCACACGAGCTGCCACACCATTCTGCTGGACTTCAGAGGAAAACAGGAGCCCAGATGTTAACATGGGGTCTCCCCAGCCTGGAAAAAGAAAAGTCAAAGAGTGCCTGTCCAAGAAAGTTACTCCTATCATTATCAGCCTTCCCAGTTCTATTTAAAGAAGGCAAAAGAGCCAAGAGAAGAAGCTGTTTTTGCAGCCCTGCACAAACACCCGCAGATAAGGGTGGTACCAGGTGTCAGCTTGCCCTGCAAAGTCACTGAAATGTCAAGGATTGTTTTTCCTCTACTCCCTTTCTCTTTCCTCCGACTGGGAACTGCCAATGTTTATTTAAAAGATATCCCTTGTATTTGGCAAGAATGCCAGCGGGGCAGACGTTAATGGATTATTATTTGGAGCTGGAGGGCTGCCAAGGTGATAAGGATACCCTGCCTACCCCAGGGCCAGAGCCGGGCCATTAACGGGGGGAGGCAGGAACGCCACGGCCCTGCCAGATGCTCTGCTGGACTGGGAGCAGCACAGACTCTACATGCTGCCTCCAACTTATATTTGATCTGACCTATAAAAATAATTAAATAAGTGGAGAGGCAGACACGGGCCACAAAGGGGGACTAATCCATCTGTAAGACCCGGGTCTGATGCTTCTCTTTGGCAGCACCGTGGAGAATTCGCTCAAAGCACCGTGAAGTCCCCGCAAATGTTTCTGTTCCCTCCTCTGCCCTTGAACCAGATCTCGACCTGGGAGCCCTGAACTCAACTGCTAAAAGCAGCACAAGTGAGAGACCTCATTGTGCTGCTGCAGCTCAGCAGTGAAATGACAACAAAACCAGACCTGGTTTTGGCTCTGCTCCGGAGGAGGAGCCTGGCTTTGTGCAGATCCCCACAGCACCGTGGTTAATGCCAGTGCCCCCTGAGAAGGCAAGCCTGCAGGAATGTGATATTTTGTGTCTGAGATATATTTAGGTTAACATTGTTTACTATTAATCTTCTTCTCTGCAAAGCCCTTTCTTTCCCAATAGACGAAAAAAAGCCCAGGATGGCTCCACCCCTGTTATCATGTGTTTTTTGGAAGACGACCTTTTCCATGGCCCATCAGACACCACGGGCTATAATTAAGGTGCTTATAATACAACTTAGTAAAAGCAGGAGCTGGGGCACAGTAGCATTTACTGCTGTGATTGAAAGCCTTAAAGGTTATGTGGAATTCACCAAGTAGTAATTTTATCTGTTTGGAGCTGGCAAAAAAAAGAAACTTTGTGCTCATTTGAGAAGTTGGGCTGCCACTAATGAAGTCAGAGCAAATAGAGCTGCTTTCCTGCTTTTCATGAATGCAAAGCAATGAAGTATTACCCCAGACAGGTGTTCCCTCTGAAAAGAAAACATGCATAAAGATTTAGCCACCTTTTTTTTTTCTCGGCATTTCTTTGTTTTTCACTTTAAATAGGCCTAAAACAAACCCACAGGGTCACACAGTGTTACCTCAGGGAGAACACACAGCCCCCCTTTGCTGGTGACCTTTCCTGGCTCTGATGTGGCCCACATTAAAGTCAGGTTCAGAACATGATAACACCCTCATGTAGAGCAGTCACTCATTTCATTCCAAGAGTGATGGCTGATACTTCCAAAGGAAATTCAGTGCTGAAATAAAAATACATTTCTTTACTTCTGACATTTCACTGTGCCTTTGCTCCTGAGGGTTTTAAACAGGATTGTTCTCTGAAACAGGACTCCACCAGCAGCACAGAGGTCAGACATCTGGAGCTGTAGAGCCATCCTCGGTCTCAAGGCCATCATAAGGAAAGCTGAGAACACAAATTCAGAGAGAACTAATCCAACAGCAAAACTTGGGTCTGGAAGTTGGTCTGACTTTTCTGATTGCCTTCCTTACTCTGCTAGTGAGGCAGAGATTTCAGTCCCTGCCCTGAAACTCTACTGAGTTGTCAATGGTGAAAGTTATTGAATTCATGGATGTAGCTTTGCATTAACATCAAATCCTGTGGTGGTTCTTTAATGTGGAGGTTGTTGGTATCGAAGTGCCTCAGACTCACAGCCATGAATTACTGGAGCTTAAGAAAGGTAAGTCACCCATGGATGTAGTGAAGCTCAAGTCACCCGTGGATGTCATGCATGGAGTCTCCAGGCTGTGATGGCACAGGGAACAGTTTAGAGAGAAAAGGGTTAAACAACCTGGGCCTGTAAACACCATTTATTATTGTTTCTTTACCATTCAACTGAGAAACAAAGATTGTGTTTCTCAGCAGCAGTTTTGCCATGACAAACAGCAACCTGACTCCACGGTATCACAGCTTATTCCTAGCACTGGGAGTGGGTGCACCAAGGCAGGACAGATGGAGGCTGTACCACAATCAACATTCAGTGGGGTGTCTGTCCTCACCCACTCATGTCCCTGCTCATTCCTCCCCAGCTGCTCTGGGACTGCTCTGACCCCACCCATAAGCTGTTTCTTTCCCGCTGTCTCCTGAGTTGTTTTCCAAGGGCTTTCTTGCTGCCCACATGTGTTTCCTTCTCCTCCTCCTGGATGCTGTGTTTTCTACAGAAGCAACAGATTGCTGTGATGTTGTCCTTTTGATCTAATGAAAAGAACTCCTACAACAATGATGTGCATGTGTTTCTTTCCTCATTATTTAACAAGGGCACTTGGCCCCACAAATCTCTCCCAGGATCCTATGTTTTCAAGTGGGTCCTACCATTACTTTTCTCATTTTTGCTCATGATCATTTTATTTCTGAATCCTGGACTCAAGGATGGACTTTGGCAATGATCATTGTACTGATATTGTTCTAAGACCTCAAAACCCTATATTCTCACACAAATCAGTTTAGCCTTAAAAATCATCCGGGGAAGAGAAGAAACACTTGTACTCATCTTACTACAGGCAGTGAGGTAGTTTCAGATCTGTGTGTTGGTGGTAAGACTATCCAGTTCCAAAACTTGCTCCTAAAATTGTTTTCTAAATCCCTTGAAGCATCAGCCAACAAATCCAGGTCTTTGTGCCCTGGATAATATCAGTGCAGAAAGCAGCACTGCTGAGCACAAACCCAAACTCTCACCAGCCAAAAGAAGCATAAAAGGGCATTTTCTTTATAATTAGAGTTGTACCTACCTAAGGTAACTTACTGTAAAAGGGAACTAATTGCAATTAATATCAATTCTTTGCCTCTCGTTCCCTTCAAAATTATAACACATTTCAGGATTATCAGTTTCCTTTTAGAAAATTCTCTTTTACTTGTCTCACCTTCTTTGTAAGCACTTTATTAGATGGCTCATATTTCTCTGTAAATCCCACCTGCCTCCCAGAGCCTCCTGTCTGCCCCTGCCACAGCACTGGCGGCTCTTTCTGCCACTGGTACTGACTGGTACGATGTGCTACAGCTCCCAGGGCTGCAGGTTGAGCCCCATAAACCAGCTCCTTCCCTTCTGGAGGCCTGAAGGACTCTGGAGGTCATTTAGAGACCAAGCAGCAGCTGCTGCTGAAAAGGGGGAGGAGGTTGCCCAAATTGGGGATCTTGGGTTTAACAGCACCACACATGGGATTCTTATCCAAGAATAAAGTGTCTTCCTGTCACTGCCCATCTCTGGGATGTTGACACACTGCACTAGACAACTCTCATGCATTTACACACCTGGACTCTTTTTAATCTTCACAGTGCTCATGTTTTTTGTGGTGCAAAAGTGTCTCTTTGGTGGGAGCCAGGCAGGACTGGAGCATCCATTCTGAACACGCTCCCTGGGAGCCCAGCCTGCCCTCAAACTGCTCCCCTGCTCTCCATTAAAGCAGAAAGAAAAAGGAGCAGAGCTCCTAGAGCTCAGTCAGGTCAAATCCGAGGTTCCACACGCCCGTTTGCCTCATTTTGCTGTCATCCTGAAGGGAAAAATAGGGGGTGGGAAGGTACCAGGAGAGAAAAGCATCATAAATCATTCACTGTATTAGCAGGAGGCTGGGTAGGCAAGCCTTGCTCATTTAGCTACCTTAAATTTCATCCAACCTGCTTCTCCCCCAGCTGCAGGAATAACAGACCACTTGAAAGGTAATATTTTTGCTATTAGTGAAGAAAGGAAAAATGTGATCTTTGCTGTAGCATGGGAATAATTTTTCCAGAGCTACACAGAATGAGCCTGAGTGAACACTGCTATTTTTGGCAATGGCCCTCCTGTTTAGCTCACATTAATAATTTTAATGCTTTATTTGTGGTTTGGGCTGTAAGCAATGGTGAAAGGCTGCAGAGAAAAAAAAAGAAAAAGCGGCAAAATTTGCAAAATAATTTTGAGTTCATGACATTTATAAAAATACATGAATGTTTTCAGGATTCTTAGAGTCCATACATGCTCATAAAGCTGAGCTGTGAAAGCATTTTATTTTACATATGGAAACATCACCGAATTACTCTTTATGAGGTTTTAATTGGACCTTCAAGGTTTCAGTGGTTACAATGACAGACTGTCAAACACATTCTTAGATTCCTGTGTCTTGCAATGTTGGTAACACAGAGAAGCTCATGTTTTATCCCAGTAGCATTTTTCACAGTATTTTTCACTTTTTATATCCCAGCAGCACTAAAAAGCCCCATCAGAGCCTCTGGTGTTCAGGTGCTGCCTAAGCAAAGAACTAAACCAGACTTTCAAGGTCTCAAAGCACTTTACATTTGACGAGGAGATATTTCACTCCAATAATTACAACTTATATTGCATCATCTTCCTTGCACTCCCACAGCAGTTCTGACCCCTCTGTAGGTGGCCTGAGACCCCAGTGCTCTCTCTGAACATCACTTGTCCTCCTACTGCTTACTTTTTCTTTTCTCAAATCTGCTTTGGGAAAGAGAGCAGTACCACTGGACTATATATGTAGAAAAAGATGTACTATAGCTGGGGACTTGTCCAGCCAAAACATCTGTTGTTCCCCAAACCTCCCTGCAGACTGGTTACAGGGTTGAAAACACTTTATTTGAGAAGAGAGTGTTTCATTCTTAACTTGCTCCTGAAAAATGTTCCCTTCCTCTATTTACAGAACTTATCAAAAGTATCATTAATTTGTCAAAAATACACCAAAAAATTACATAGTTGACCACCCCTACCAAAACCACCTTAAAGCATCAACCAACCCACCCAAATATTCTCCATCTCCCAAATACAAGAGAAATCACACTCCAATTGGTCGTCTTGCTCAAGGTACTGTAGTTGGGCATGTGCTTCATTATTCAGGTGGATTAATCAAGAAGAAGTATGAGCTGGGACAAATTTTGTCTCCAACAAAATCAAGAAATGAAGACACTAGTGGGATTCATGAAAGAATAAAGATATTCTCATGATTTTAACAGGCAAACAGCTACACAGAAGCATCCATTCAGGCTCAGCAGATCTGGTTTAGGACTGTTGCTAAGTGAGTAACTTAGGTTAGAGGAGGGATAATCATTTTTACTGCTCCATAGCAACTCTGTTTTTTTCAAAAAATTACATGTTCAAGTTCTGCAAATTCTGCAGCCAACATCAAATCCAAAATGATCACATTAACAGAAGAGTGAAAGTGCAAGAAGGGAAACTTTAGTGCCTTCCTCCAGTCAGCAAATACCGATTAATGATGCCAGGCTGAGACTTGTACATGGAGAATTAAGTGACCAGTAAATTTTACTTTATTTTTTTTTTTAATTGGAAGCTAACAGGGTAGCAAGGCCATCTGCACTGTGTTTACAACACCATGCACTGGTTGCAATTAGAAGCTGTGGATTTAGTCATTAGTTGCCTGGTTTAAGCCCAACTGCGTCGGCTGAAATAAGGTTGAGTTTGAGAGCAGCGGTTGCAAAGTGAGTTATTTTAGTTCGGTACTGGGAAGACTTGGGGAAAAACTGCTCGGCAAACAAACCCATCCTGTAAATTCTTTGGAGAAAAAAACTGACATGTTGCCTCCTCGCCCCTTCAAGTGTTCCGAGGAAGCACATCTGGACCGCTTTGCCAACTGGGCAGCACAACATATTTGGGGATGTAGCCCCAGTAAGCCCCTTCTACTTGTACTCATCCCTTCCTTGATCAAAATCCATCAAGCCAGACAGTGAGGATGCAAATGAGCAGCCCTGTGGACTGACAGGCACCTCAAGGGCAAGAGACCAGTCCCAGTGAGTGATTCAGAAAACATAGTGTTCTCTCTTCAAAATGAAAACCAAATCCTAAAATGTAGTGGTTAAGACCATTCCTGAAAGCTGGAGATAGAGGTCCAAGGCTGTCTGGAGAAAAAGGACAAGAACTCAGCTTTCCTACAGCCTGGGTAAGAATTCACTTTATTATACTCATTTCTTAAAATTCTATAAATCTGATTATTAGTATTTGATAAATTCAGCAGTGCATTCACAAGAAAATATTATGGATATCAGATAAATTAAAGATGAAACTAACAGGTTGCATGACTGCATTTTCTAGCAAAATGACAGTTCTGAAAAATAAGCTACCATTGTAAAATATTAATGCACAGCCACCTTGATCCATTGTGTAGAAGACATGAGTTTTCACAAGATGATGTGTTATCTCTCACTGTATTGCAACATATTCAAATTGTATAGACTGTCCTCAGCCCAACAACCTCCTCCTTTTTCACTCACCTCTTTAAAACCAAAATTAGTGTTTTAAAGTATTGTAGCTTTGCTGCATAACTTTCTATCTCAAGCCACTGCCTGAGGCACAGTCACAGTGAATCATTATGTAGAAAAATACCCCTCAGCACAAGGCAGAGAAAGTACATTAGAAAGATCATCAGGATCTATAGACCTGACCCAGAGAATCCCTCCAGTCCAAGCTGATGAGAACGAGCAGATTTACAATAGCACAAAGCTCAAATAACAGGGGCTGAAAGGAACTAAATAGGAATCAGCCCCAAACTGATTAGGGGCTGCAAAGGAACATGTGGCCTCAATCATGACAACGCTGGGTTTGAGAACAAAAGCCTCTCCCTTTCCTAGGGACTTCTTGAATTACATATTCCTTTACACAGGAGACGTGCTGGGCCACGAGACACAGAGAACCACCAGCCCAGGCCAAAGGCTTCCTTCTGCTCTACACCACCTTAATTATCCTGAGCAGCATTTTACAAATCAAATCACGACTTCCCAGCCCCTCATTTCAGTACATCCCATCCGTCAGGATACATCCCAGGGACCACAGACCACAAGCCAAAGATGCCCTCTGACTTCAGTTCAAACAGCACATGGGTTTCTGAGTTATTATTTGATAATACTGGAGGTATTGCAGTGTGTGGTCCATCAAAGGCATCTGAACTGCTTGCTCACCCCACGGTGAAGGAAGGTTTCCCAGGCTGGTGTCTTTTAGCCTGTAATTTGAAAAGGATGATTTTTAGAGCTGGTTACAATTTAAACCTTCCAACGCTGAGCAGTGTTTGGACTGTAATCCCAACTTTTATTAGGGAGGGAAATACAAGGAAAATTCCATTAAAATTTTAGACAACTGTTTGTTTTATTTCACATTCAGAGGGCTTCAGCATCCTTGTACACGTGGTGCTACACAAAGTAAATGCAGCATAAGGAATTCATCAAACAGTTTGGGTTGGAAGGGACCTTAAAGCTCCCCCAGTTCCATCCCTCTGCTGTAGGCAGGGACACCTTCCACTGGACCAGGTTGCTCCAAGCTCCATCCAACATGGCCTTCTAGTTCAGAAGGGGACCACAGTTTTATAGAGTCAAATTCATTGTGATGTCTCCTCACACATCAGAAAAGCACATTTTAGCCTAATGTGCAAAAACATTATGTAAATGTCCTTCCCCTCTTCCAGCCTTAATAGCTTTTGAACCAACCTGAATATTTCAAAGACATTTAACAGAGCAGAAGAGATTCCTACAATATGAAACTTCTATGAACTGTGTGAAAACAGGTCTGCGGGTAGGCAAGAAAAAGGTGATTAGTGCTTCCAGCAAGGGAAAGGTTGCAAAATGGGCTTGCACTTAATGAGACATCAATGACTATTTTCCATGCTGGAAATGAGAAATATGATGCTTTTCCCAGTGGTGAGATATTTAATTACAGTTTTGACCTTATATTCACTAAAAAAATCCAACACAGAATACCAGTCAATGCATTTTGCTTTTCCCTGTTTTGACTAAACGCCTTCTTTGGAAAACAGGGTAACAAGAGAACTTTCTGGTTAAAACAGTTAAAATGTGATGGAGATCTGAAGGTGAAAGAAATTTGTGGACAAAGAGAAGAAGAGCATTTTAATTAAAAAAAAAAATTAAAAAAAGGAGCACCTGCTAACTTTGATCAGATTTCCTTCTCTTCCCCCAACCTGCAAATCTAAACAGATGGGGTGCCTCAGGTAAAAGATATCTGGCAGCATGGAAAGATCTCTTCCCACTGGTAATGAGGAGATGGATCATATTATCTCAGTAAAGTAAATATTATTTTAAGCCAAAGTCTCAGTTGTGTTTCCTGGGGTTTTATTTCCCTTCCATTTCTGAGCAGATCATGCTGAGTTCAAGGTGAAATCATTCGCTAGGATTGATCTGTAGAAAATTATGGATTAAAAAAACCCCACCCAAAATAACAGCAAAGGACCAAAGTCACACATTTCATTTAGGTAATTGCTGCAGGCTCAAACTTATCCTTTGTACTGGGCACAGACCTCCTGATGCAATTAATTCCCTGTAAAGAAGCGTAAAGACAAGGGATGTCCACGGGGCTGAGTGGGGAGTTCACCTTGTCGCCCTCACAGGAGTCCAGGAGGCTGCACAAAGCCTTCATTCAGGGCTGTCATTGACAGGAAGACTTTCCAAAACATTCTTAGCTGGAATTTCGGTGGAAGGTGTGACACAGTTCCAAATATTTGTTTCTTTGTTTCCATGGGAACAAGAGCACAGTGGTTTAATAATAAAACCACATCGATCCTCTGAGTTTGAGAAAGTTACTTGATTTTTGTTTGGAGTTAAAGATTTACTTTTCCATGGGTTTCCCCTTTCCCCAACAACCAAGGAGTTAAACTGTTTTATTTTTTATGTATTAAACTGTTGTTTAATCCCCTTTCAGTACTCTGGGGAAATACAAAACATGAAAGACAAATCTTGCAAAATTTGTATTGTCCTGTTGCATAAGCTGAGCTCTGCACTAAACACATTCTAAGAAGTCTACATTTTGTAGACTTGGGACATTTCATATCAGATTCTTAATATTCCCAATCTTCAGTTACCCTCTCTCTGTATTATGGTGTCTTGATATGTCATGGGAGGGGACAGAGTCCAGAAGTTGGGGTGTAAAATGTTGTCAGCACTTGAACTTTTACCCTGGTTGTGAAAAGAAGGGAGGAAGTTCAAAGGTGGTTCTTCACACAGCTTTATTTTTAAATTGTATTTTAATATAGTCCTTCTCTCCAGTCCATAGGAAGAGGAAAACTCTTCCAGAGGGTGAGTCAGAGCAGAAGTTTACTTGAAAAGCTGCTGCAAAAGGCAGCTCAAAGGTGTCTGTTCATTAAGGACCCAGAGAACTCCAAGACAGTGGCCCCTCATGTCAGGCACATCCATGTTGAAAGTTGGGCTGTGGACACATTCTCCAGGGATGAGGTGTAAATTTACTGTATCTGAAAGTGGTGGGGTTTTGTGTAAAAAAATGAAATTTTGACACTCATTTTATTGGTGGTTTTGAGACTAGGGCTTTCCCTTCTCCTAAGTATGAATATCACTCATATTATTCAAAAACCCATGGAAATTGCGGCCTAGGAAGTGGCTCTGCTGGAAGTGCCTCTTGTATGACAGACTATGGAAGAGAAAAAGAAGAATCTCAGCACTAGTAAATACTGACCGTGCCACTGGAAATAAATAGAGACTGACAAATGATTGTTGATGTAATCCCTGTGAGAGTGTCTAGACTAAGGGAGTCAAACCTACTGTCCGTAGGCTGGAGTTGGCTCCCTGGAGCCTTTCCACCAGCCCACAGCAACTTGTGCAATTCCCACAGCAATGCACTGACAGGCACCTGCTTGTCATCGCCCGTGAGGGCCAGAGAGTGAGACAGAGAGTGGGGAATGGATCCTGCTCCCCCCACAGCTGCCGTGTCTCTCACTGCTGCTCCTCCAGCCCCAAGCCAGGAATCCCCCAAACATCCACTACCTCTTCATCTCTGCATCAGGCACAGCTGTATCCAGGGATGGGGAGCAATGGATTCTCTCAGCCTCCCTTTGTATTCACAGGTTACTTCTCCACAAGTAGTGCCTCCCTTTTGTCTCCTGCCAAGGGAAAAAGAGTCAAGATGCAAAGGAAAGATGTTTTTCTCAAGTGGAGATGAAGAGAAGGGTGCTGGAAGAAACCCAAGCAAGAGACAGAAATTACTGACGTGGAGAGAAAGGCCCAGAACAGTCAGAAGTTGGAGGAGAAGCTGGGATAGAGTTTCCTTGAGGAAGCAACCTCAGGACTGAGAAGTAAAGAGACAGAGAAATATTTCATCAAGGCGTTTTCTTCTTTAGATAAAGAAAAGTCTTTTGGGGTTTTTGTTTAGGTTTTTTTTACTTCAAATGAAATCTGTAACATTCAAAACTGAATAAATCTCTCAGCAGTGTGATGGGAGTGCAAAATGTATCTCTTCACTCATCACCCACAGACTTGAACTGAAATAGTAATTAGGCCCTTGCCAAGGTGTGCAGCCACTTCAACAGTGCTGTAAATCAAAAGGTTCCACAGCCTTCACACCAGCAGCAGTCTGAAGGTCACTAAGCATGATGAAACAGTCAGCCATGAAATATCTCCAACCAGACCTGGTACTTATACTTTATCATCAACACGGGGAAAAAAGAATCCATGAAGAACCTGTGCTCCTTCACATCTGTCAGGATGGGGAGAGATAAGGCAAGCAGGAGCCAAAACTTGGCTCATTGCAGTCAGGTAGACAATACAGTACAGCCACTCTGATTAGCATAACAAAACCAGCTTCCCCAAGCAGGATGGAAATGATAACTTCCCTGAGATTTGGCAATCAAACAGTTGTGGGCAGTTTTGACATTTCCCTAACATTTAAATCTCTCATCAGGCAGGTGACTTCATTCTTGATGCCAAATAAACAATGTGGTGCTTGCTCACAGAAAGGAGGCTCTTGTTATCTCCATGCCATCACACTGCCAACATCAAAGAGTGGAACAGCCACTTCCCAGAAAGGAAAACATCCCAGTACCTGTGGGAACTCCAGGCCTGACCTACCTCCATTTTGTGAGAGGCAGCACAAGATGAAAATCACCCCAAGATGAAAATGTTGCAGCTTCCCGTGGCCTCCATGGCCAGCTGTGCACACCCCCACCCTGGGATCAACAGTCCTGCTGTTTTCCAGGCATTTTGATTAAATTACAGCTGCTTTGAGAGACTTAAATGAATTATCAAAATGAGCAGAGCAACCAAAACTATCAAAGACAAGAAATCATTAGTTGTCCTTTGAAAGGAAGAGGCTCCACAGCTACTTTGAGTCTTGGGAGAAAAGTGCTCAACTACTTGAGGGGAGAATCCAAACAAATCCTTTTTCCTTGGGGAACTTACATCTTGCTCTCAGCCTGCCTTTCAGACCAGTCTCTATTTCAGCCCTTTCCCTGGACTTTTGGCTGAAGCCCACCACCCTATGTGTTGTTTTCCCAACAGAGGAAAAGCAGCTGCTTTCCCAAAGCCTGAGAAGACACTTCTGACGTGTCACACGCAGGGCAGAACAGGGAACCCCTCCTGACTCAGGGACATTACAACCCATCTACACAAACAGAGCCAATCTGCTGCATTCCTGCCAGCCAAACAGGGCTTTTATTTTTGTAGTTGCTTCCACCATCTCTGTTTTAACCAATGACTAAGACCACAGAGAATAATAAAGTATAGAGAGGGAAAGCAAAAAAAACCCCAAAACTCTCTGTCAAAAAACCATTCCCTATGCCAGAAATATTAGTTAATAAGTCTTATTACTGGAGGGCAGTCTAAAGCCCTGATTAACTTGGAAAAAAACCCACAAAACCAACCAACCAAACAAACCCCTGATAAGAATACATGAATTGACTCCTCTCCAACCTTTATTGAGGGCAGTAATCTTTCTGTAGAGGGAACCAGCCCCATTACAGTCACCAAGTGCATCTCCCCTGGCCTCAGGAAGGACCAGCCTCTCTGAGGCACAGCCAGAAGACCCATAAGATGAGCCAAGGTAAAGTGCTTTTTCTTCTTTTAAATATATATCACTCAACAAGGAAATTCAGACCTTTTGAGATTTGTCTCCTGTTTACCTACATCTCAAACAGCTCCAAAAATATCACAAATTCTCCCAATTCCAAAGAGTTGCAATGAGGCTCCAACTTGTTGCTTTGAGATCTCCAGACGAAAGACAACATTCAAGTGCCAAATACCACAGGTTTCCAGTGGTCTCCAATATCCTGAAAATATGTTATTTTTAGTACGTGGTTGGCAGAGAAAAAAAGTGTTAAATCTTGGACCAGGATCAAATCTGACTGAAAATTAGCAGCTGGGAACATCCTCTTTGATTATTTATTCCACTTTCCATATCCGAATAGCCCCAGAGGGGCAGTAGCAATGACAGTCACTAGGAAAACACCTGCTGATGGCAGGTTAGTACAGAGTTTTCCTGGCTCTCCCCAGGAAAACATCCTGGAGCTTGTTTCCCCATTTTTGACGGACAGATTCCTGGTGCAAGTGGGATGGTCTGTCAGGAAAGGGCTCCTTGTGCTTGGCTGCAACTCCTCCACTGCAACATTTGTAATGGAGCAGGAGACAAGAAGAAAACCCAGACAATCCACTTCCAAGTGCCTTTATTATTTTCTCAGAGGTCTTTATGGCACCGAGTCGAGTTACTTGTCCTTACACAGTCCAAGAAGTGTGTTACAATTTGTCAGGGTTCGTAGAGGCTCCAAGGCCTTTCCTCCCCATGTCTGCTGCAGCTTTCTAAATTAAGAAACGTGACGTGCTGCAGTTTGAACAGCATTTTGATCTCGATTACACTTGGCAAGGTGCTGGGCCAGCCCTGTTTAAATCACTGGAATATCCACGGGCACCAGTCAGTGTAAAATCAGAATTCACGCCACTTGCCTGCAGGGTGGACGTGGCCCTAGAGAGGGACAGGACACAGCTCTGGCATCATGTTTCCCATTATTTATTCAATGCTAAATCAAAATTCAGATGTCACCATCTTTCAGCACTCCAAAGTTTGCCCACACTGTCAGGGAGCAGCTGAGCCGATGGCTGTGGGATCCTGGGCACCATCCTCAACAACCAGTGCTTCTCCTGCACCACAGGGCATGGTTGCTTCCAAGGTGCACAATACAAGATAATATCCTTTAAAAAAGTTGTTTCCTTAGTAGCAAAGCTATGGGGAACCTTTTTCCTTGGCAAGCCATCTCCTCTCACCCACTGAACTAGCCAGGCTTACCACCACCATCCACCCGCTCCTGGCAGCAAAGTTTTGGGTCTTGATTCCAATTTTGGCTTCCTTGCTGTAGCAGAGATGAAGACTAATCTCCAGTACACATGGAACAGACTCTACTGAAGTACAGAGCAGCATTCCAACCCTGTTCCTCATCCCCCAGCTCCCAACATGACCCCAGGCACACTGTGAGGGCTCCCAGGGGCAGAGGGGCCAGGGCAGAGCATTTCCTGCAGTCCAGGACAGCAGAGGCACCAGAGGCAGGACACAAATAGCTCCAAAATGCAAGGGGAAGCCTGCAGTGCTGCTAATAAGGTCAATACAAACGACATCAGCTCCTTTAGGTCAGAAGGAATGACAACCAGGACATGCCACAGGAGGATGCATGGAGAATTCACAGATGGACAGGCAATCTCAATTAAACTATCCTCCCCCCCCATTCTCCTCTGAATTACTGTTCTAAAACCCCTTAATTATCTAAACTCAATTAGTCTTAGAATATTTGAAGCTTCCTGTTCAGACTAATTTCTCTCTCTTTCCTCATTTGGAGTGCTTGACTTGCATTAAAGAACACTTAGTGCCTGTGCTGAGGAGAACTTTACACAGGCAGGTCAGGACTTTGGGGTATTCACAATCTCCCCTCTATCCTTCCAGTGCCTGAGAAGATCATGCACTTAGTCCTCCAGATGAAATTTCAGCATCTTTGACATACTTTTTTTTTTTTATACCTAAACATTTCCATTGCTAGTAGCAACTGCCATCCATTGCAGCTATTTTCACTCCTAAAGATTTCCATGTGTACTTTCCAAAATTATTTGCAAAGCTGTAATTTTCTATTATTGCTATTATTACCCCTGGGAACAGAATAACTATGTGGTAATTCCAACAAAAAAAAAAGAACATGGGTGGCAAAGCAGATAGTAAGACAAGACAATAGAAGGAAGCAGTTAAAAGATTCCCTTTTGTTTCAGTGATGAGACTGCTCCGTGCAGGCTGAACCTGCACATTTTCATTCAAAGGGCAGCAAGAAAATCACTGAATTCAGAGTCTCCTACTGTTTTAGCCTCTGCAGTGTTGGAGACCAATGCAAAGACTTCACTTTTATTAGACCCTCGTAAGAAACATCAATCATAAGGTTTTGTGCCCCTTCTGAAGTCTGAGTATTGCTTCTCCCTACAAAAAACTATATGAATATAAGGCCATTTCAGGTGGAGGAAACCACAGTGCCCCAACTAATACAGTTGTTGGTATCACACCTCCAGGACTGCCCGGAAAGTTTTCACTGTCTTGATTCAAACGGACTTTTAGATGCACCTCTGCAAAATATGTACTCTGAGTCGAAAATTAGCTGCTTCAGTTTAGCCTAAACCTGTCTCAAAAAGCATAAACTAACCTTGTTGTCACATGTTGTTCTAAATCAATATATCTGTACTTAAAGCAGGTCACTGATGCCTCATGCAGACCAAACCCCATGGAAAGGAAACTGAAGCACAGACAGATTAAGTGCATTGCTCAAGATTAAATAAGAAACCTTGGGGCAAGCCAGAACTGAACCCAGTCTGAGTCCTGACTCAGCACTTTAACCACAGAGCTGTGTCCATGAGACACTTTCTGCCTGTGCTGTGGATGCTGGGGATGGGATGGAAACTGCTCCATGGGGAGCTCTGCTGGGGAGCCAGACACCTCCTCTGACCAAGGTGCAGGAGCAGGATTACCCTCTTCCCGTTTAAGAGGAAACTTCTCTCTCCAGCCCTACACAATTACAGAATCATTCCCTCCCAAACTGGATGGAAAATAAGAGTTCCATTTTGCAACCATTTTTGAGGTTTTGCATTCAGTTTTACTCTTGCATTGGGATAATACTAAAATAGAAAAGTAGACTTTCTTTTTCACCAGAGACGAAATCTTTTTCTCCCCAGTCCCTTAGAAGTGCTCTCAGTGAGAATATCACCCACCTCCTGTACTCTCAGATCCCCATAACCTGCTGTCTCTTCCCTACAAAACTTTTATCTCTGAGTGAAGGTTTCCAACATACCAGTTTCTTTCAAACTGATACATTTTTGCCTAAAGTTCTGTTATTAGCCACACACTTTTCCTCAGCATTAGAGTGACATTTTCTTTAGACATATAACTAGACAGGGAAGAGGCCAGAAACCACATTAGTCCTGGGCCTCAAGATGCAATTTATAATGCAAAGAATCATTTTGTGCAGCCTATAGTTGAAAATGTCTTGCAGGCCTGGTATTGTGGAATGGCCCATTTGTGTTTTCAGGTCATTTTTTGGGTTTCTGTTGGTTTTGGTTTGGTTTCTTTTTTTTTTCCTTTTCTCTTTACAGCTGTTGATACACAAGGAAATGATTAAGCTTTTGTTTTCTACGTTTTTAGGCTTCAATCTAAAACACTCTCTTCATATGGACCAGGCAAAGGGGTAACTCCTCTTTCAGGTGAGCATCAATTCATTGTTGAGCCTATTTCACCTCTTACAGGGGACCTATGTACAGGGTTGGGAAGAATGTAACTTGGGTTCCCAGTTTTCCCATCTTCCAAAAGCCCTGCTGGGCTCCAACAGCTATTGCTGAAAATGCCACGTTCTCATTTTATCAGAGAAATTTCTGCAGTGGCAAATCTGTACAAACTTCAAGTCTGGCCCCACAGGCATGAGAAACACTTTAGCTAAAGCAGTGTTGTTTGTGCAAATTATCTAAACCTGTGAATAGTGAATATTTCAGCACCCAGCAGGGAAAGATACCTTTGGGTAAGAGCCTCCTTCTTTCACCAATAAAACATTGTGGAAAAGACTAAAGTAAAGCTAAAACTACATAAACCAAAGTAATTCTAACAGCTTGTAAAGACAGATGAGAGTCATTACATTATTTATGCACACGAGGGTACTGGGACAGACAGGATTAGATGATTTACCCAAGATCAAACAGTGAGTCAGTGACACAGTTTTCTGCTGTCCAGTGAAAACACAGATGTACACTAAGCTGAAAAGAATTCATTTATTCCCCATATCAAAAGGATAAAGGAGAGAGCATTCCCTCTGCTCTCCAAGCTCGTGGTTCCAATAAGTGTTGATAGAACTGAACTTGGCAAGCAGGAAATGAGCTGCACTAGTCACACATGCAAAGCATTTGCTGCAAACAAAAATCTTGAGTTACTCAATTATCAACAGTTTTCACTTGCCGAAACCACAGACCTATCGAAGTCGCTCCTTGCTGCTTTCTTGAGGAGTTAGAAGGACACAACCCATCCAGTGCCCACAATCCAGCAGGACATTGTGCAATGCCAGAGCCTTGCCTCATGTCCACGTTCAAAGTGCCCAAACTGCGTGACTGGGTTTCAGTCAACGCCAACCTGGATGGTGGGGTTTTGACTTGTTCCCAGCTCAGGTTTTAGCAGCCTGATAGGACCAACACGAGGGAAGAACAATTCAGCTGACGGCTTGTGAGCCCTCAGAACACCCTGAAGTGGGCCATATCCTGCCATAAATATTTGCACAAAAATCCTGCTGACCTCAGTGGTGGTTCTGGGTACAAAATGATGGCAGGATGTGGTCACAGTGATCCTTCTAATAATAGGTTTTCCATTGAGATCAATGGACATTGGGCCCCATTTCATTGCCAGTGCTTGGTCCGGAGCTCTAAAGAGAGACATTGTTTTCCTGCAGCAGGGAGCACACAATTGCCAAATTTACTTCTGGCCAAGGCAGAGGTTTATTTTTAATGCTGAACAACACCAAAACCGTCTGATACTAATTAAGAGAGTGTCTTCCTTCTGCATATATTAAAAAAAAAAAATCTTCCAATGTTGCTGTTGGAAAGACACACAGAAAACATGAATATATCCATATTTAAAGTCCGACATAAAGCAAGTGAAAACCACTTTTCTGTTACCTGAATGCAATTTTAAGGTGAGTTTTGAATGCAAGGAAGTGGCTGGTGCTCAGATCTTCAGGAAAGTCAAGTCAACTTCCTACAGGGATTGAAGACCCAGGCCCCCAAAGAATTTCCTCACAGGCACATTCCTAAGTCTGTGGGCAGCACCCTTCCCTCCATTTTTTCTGAGCCTATCCCTCCCTTGGTGTTCATCACAGCTTTGATGCCTATATGTAGAAATCCTTATCTTCAGGATCTTAAAGGATGACTAAATGTTTTCCAGTGTTTTATTCATTATCTGAGTTCAGCTTTAACTGATCTTAATCCTGTAGTTCTGCTATAAAGATAAGCAGCAGCCTGCCAAGGAAATAAGCTTTTCACAGGTTAACAGCACAACTCCTCCAAAGAGGAAGCAGGTTTGTTTTCTGCCTTATTTTCTGGAAAATGTTAAAACAATAAAATGAATAAGAAGCAGTGGAGAACAAGTTGTGAAGGAGCTCATTTCCTACTTGCAGCAGCTTTGATAAACTCAGTCTTGGATGACAGGGGCTGTGGAGAGCGAGGGGAGGGCCGGCTCTTCCTGGAAAGCCAGACAGGGTAGGATTGATTCGAGACATCTCCATTGCCAGAACAGCTGGTATTGGCTAATCATCAGAAAACAGAGCCTTCAACCTCCAGAAAGCCGGGAGTGAGGGAGACGCCTGAATCAAATCTTCGGCTTCCAAATGCGAAACTGAACAAATAGTAACAAAAAATAAACCAAGAAAGCCCCTCCTCACACACAAGCCTTCCTGGAGCCAAATGCCAAAGGAAGTGCCAGTGCCCTGAGTAACAAAAGAATCCTGGAACGCTGCAGGCTGCGGTGCCAGCAGCACCCAGTTGCAGTGGGAGGCTCCTGACACGGCTCCGGATGCTCCGAGCCTGCCGGATGGAGCAGACAGCTCAGCATGAATCACGGGGCAAAGGATTCCTTCAGTCCGGGAGGAATCGGGACAATACACAGCCTGCCTGCTGTTCGCTGCCTTTTTTTTTTTTCCCTCTTCTTTTTTTTTTTTTTTTTACTCCTCCTGGCTTTGAGGACCAGCCATTTCCTTCCTGCTGTGGGCGTGCAGCCGGCAGATGACAACTCATCGATGGCACCGCGTGTGTGTGTGTAAGAGCGCACAGGAACCACAGGGACAGGAGCCAGATTGAACCCCCCGGGACTGAACTCTCCCGGGAAATCCACGAAACCACTGCTCTGCCCGGCTGGAACACAGCAGGGATCCCACCATCGCCCTCCCAAGGGGACCCGTTCACCCAGGTCATGTGCTTTGGACACACACAAACACACACACACGAGATTACTACAGGTCAACCCTACAGCAGATTTAAGGCTTTTGGAAATCCTTCCCGGAAGCAGGAATGTCTGCATCTCCCCAGCCACGAGGCTGGATGCAGGACAGAGGGTAACAGAGCTTTCTTACACCCCTCCAAAAACCTACAGGAGCTCCTTAGGGTTACAGGCAAAGCTGGATTTGGTTACTGACACCTCTTGCCCCAGAACGGGGAGGGGAAATCCTTGTCCTGGGCTGACCTTTTATCTTCACTCGGATCCCTGTGTGTCTGGGGACTGTTTGAACCAAGTTCTCCTGAGTCTGATGAACCACTTGAAATTATTCTCACTGGCCATCACGTCTCTGGTCTCTCTGTGCACCCCAGACCTGTTTTCCAAGGTAAGGTTACCTTGGTAAGTTGTCCTCTCTGGATGCTCTGAAAGCAGGACATTGATCACAGTCTCCCAATACGAGACCAGCACTGTGGAAGTTGTGCTGTCCAGAAGACTCAGTTCCATTCACTGCTGTTTCTTGACCTGTTCCTTTAGATACATTTTGATTTGTGCTTTCCACGTGTAACTCTCCTGGACATGTGTGAGGGAAACACTGAAAACTCAGCCAAAGGAAAAGTCAGGGATCTTGACAGGGATGCTTTTTCCAATTAGCATTTGAGACACCAACATCAGTTTTCTCCCTACTTTTATCTTCCCTTTCTCTCATCAGCAATCTTGATTTTCTCCATGTTTCATTATTCTCAATTAATCCTTATCTTTCTTTCCCCGTACTTGCTTCTGCTGCTTTTGCAGACAAAAATTCCTGGTGAAAGTCTATCCCTGGAGACTGATTTCCATCTTTTTCTGTCCTGCCACCTCTCTACCACTAGAAACCCACTTCTACTTTAGCTGTAACCCACATTCATGCTCTTAGCAGTCCTTTCAGCTCCTCTGACCCACCCTGGAAACTTGCTGCCCAAACACTTCCTTTTTTCTGTCCCTACTTCCCTCTCTGCACTGGAGCAGGTTTATCACTTCCAAAGGATGAACTGATAGAGCATAATGTGCTCATTTTCTTCTCTGCCAATAAGCCCCTCTCACATGCCATAAGGAAACATCTCACTTGCTTTTCCTCCAGCCTCTCCACTGATCCACAAATGATCCTTGGTTTCTTCTGGTTCACCTTTACATATTTTCTCCTGCTCCAGTGCTTATCTTCTCTCTCTACAGCACATGCTTGAGCTCATTTACATTTTTGTTAACTTAACCCAAATCCCTTCTTTGCCCAACTCTGCCTTTTTCAGCATTTGCCCACTCTGTGTCCCTCTCTTCCTTTTATTTCTAACATCAACAGGGTCACCATTTCCAACACCTAGATTTCTCCTCCTCCAGGTTCATGCCAAACTCTGCTCAGTCCACCTCCTGCTCCTTCATTCCACCAAAATCACTCTTCTCTCAGTTACCAAAGGCATTTACCAAAGTTTCAAATCAACGCTATATTTTTCCTCTCCGTGGCTTGTCAGCCAACTTCAGCACTTCTAATCAAGCTCTTTTGGAATTCCTGTCAGCCCTTGGCTTAGATGATTCTTTCCCCTAATGATTCCTCTTCTCCCACTCCCATCATGCCTGCACATGTTCTAATGAGGATCATCCACCAGCTTTCTGTTACCCACATTTTATGGGCTCCTCAGTATCCTGCTCTACACAGAGAGCACAAGAAGCAAAGAAGAAATCTTATGATTTCTTCATGAAAGGTCACGATTCCTTCATGTAGGTCATGAAAAACCAACAGCATCTCTGTGCAGACAGAAAACCCTCTGCACTCCAGACCTTCAACCCAAGTTCAAGTTCCACCAAATACATGCCAATGGCACCAGGAGGTCAGAGTTTGGCTTTCAAACAACAGGAAGGAATGAGAGAGTATCACCAGCTTGGAAACAACTACCAACGTGCCCAATGCATATCACTGGCCATGTTCTTAACTGATTACATCTTTATCAGCTGAGAAACGTTTCAGAAGTACTGAGTATCCCCAGAGTGGCTGCAGAGCTGTTACTGACCCTCTCTACCCTCACTCTCACCTCTTCCATTAATAGAAGAGCTTGCAGCTCACCCTGCTCTTTGTACTTGTGTTTATCACCTCAACCAAGACCAGCACCAGCAGCAAGTTAAGCTATTCACTGTGGGAAAGGGAGAAAGGCACAAGTCCTGGTTATGGCCTCCCACATGTGGCTAACGGGGTGTGAATGCTGATAAACTTCCCAGCTGTGCCTTCCAGCCATGCCCTGCCATGGCTCCTGAACCCCTCCAGCGTGGGTGAGCTGTGGGCAGGGGAAGGTTCATGATTAACTGCTCACTGCTGACAGCAGAATGGTTTGCAAATGAGTTGCTTTAATCCCCAAGAAGTGACTCCAGTGCCCACAGTTTGTGTGGGCCCATTGTGCTCTTGTAACAGGTGTTTTGCTTCCACTGAGCAGTTCTGGGTTTGTTGGCAGTGGAGTCACTGCATCTCCTGGGGTGACAGTCTATCATCCTTTCTACACACGTTAGATTTCCTTTTGCCCAAATCATACAAAGATATCGACTGATCAACAATCCATGGGTCACTTATCAATTAGAAAAGGAAAGTTAAATGCAACAGACTAAATAAACTGAAGTAAAAAGTAAATTCTTCACATCTGTATTTGCACTATGTCTGAAAATTCACAGAGTTTGACCTGCCATGGGAGATAAGTCTTTGTATAACAACATCCTATAAACCATTCACATCCCCTTTCTGTGGTTTCAAGAGTACAATACTCATATCCTCAAAAGAATCGCTTAACTTTATCTCCACATCCTAAAGTGATTCAGTCTTCGAAAAAAAAAAAAAGACTTGTGATCTGAATTCTTCTGACATTTCCAAATTTCATACAAGAGGCTGAAATAGAATATTGGCTTTTACAACAAAACCACAGCATGGTAATTCCATAAACCACTCCTTCAGCTTCTAAGACCCCATTGCCTTCAGTGGACCACCACTTCAAACCTGAACTTTGCTGACTGGCTTAACAATTTGTTCCTGCTATCATGTGACAAGTTTTTGAAGCTCACATGTGTAATGGGGCATTTGCTGCCAGTATCAAAAGAAGGGAAAAAAAATTTAAAAATATAGTAGAACATGAGGTTCCAATTGTCTGAAAACCAGAAACATCTGTTGGAGTCATGAGCAGTTAATTAGTGGAGTTCATTCCCGGGGTAAGGCTCCAGTAGATCAGCTCTTCTATCTCAGTATAGGACTGTAGTCACTGGAAGCATTACAGAGAGGTACAAAGAATAGGCAGGAGAGACAGAAACAATTTCTTAGGGTGCCAGGATCCTTAAAAGCCAACTATAACACAGTGGTCCTCAGCACTGCTTCACATGATACCAGCATGGAAAATTAGCAGCTGTATTTCAACCTTGCTCTTATCCACAACAGCCAAACATCTGCCAGCCTTTTATCTATAAACCTATGCTGTTTTTAAAGCTGATAACTGGAGACTATAAAAATTCTTTTGGAAGATAAAACATGATGTACAAGGTGTCAGTCTGAGCATATTTCTTACTTGCAAAATCATCAGACCAGGCTGGGTCAGGGCAACAACAAAAACATTCATTGTTTTTTAAGATGCTGCTTGGATTTCAACTTAAAGCTTTTCCAGCTCATTGCACTAAGATAAGGACTGACACCTTGGAGCATTTGCACAAAAAGCAGAGGTTGATCAGATGTGCTAATTCAGCCCATGTGATGCTGGATGGATAGAGCTGTATGTACCACTTTAACTAAGGCTGCTGTTGCAGATCTGTGCTCGTAACACCACAAGTGTTGGCACCCAGGAGCACAAGAAACCACCAGGAAGAGGATGTCCTTAAGGCTAAGCCTCCCCTTCATTAGCTTGAATATCTAATTGTAGGTTTACCAGGAATCTCAGCCCCAGCTCTTGTTCAATTCCTGGTGTCAGTGGCCTGACCTGACCTTCCAGTTTCCTAGTGCTCCATCTGCATCCACCTGTCACCTCATGCTTATTCCCCATCCAGGAACAGGGTACTGTTACATTAAAAATAACAACTCAAATTTGGTAGCCAGCAATTTCACTTCCCCTGCTGAATTTCCTGGCTATTTTGTCTTTACCAAACCCATAAAATAACAAATACAAAATAACTTATAAGGTTGGTGGGGTGTCTGTTCAGGCACATAGTTTGATTCAACTTGCTGTGCAACCTTACCATAATTTTGGGAAGACTGTTCTATTATACAGAAATAAAAGGTGTCCCCCTTTTATCAGGAAGGACAAACTTACAAAGTGGAAAGGCCAAGAAGGCGTTTTCTGAGGGATATCAGTTGTTTTTAGTTTACCCCAAAGAGAAAGAATCTCTTCACACTTTTAAAGTAAAAATTGTATTTGACTGTAAAAATTATTATCAGATGTCCCTAAAAGAAATTGTTTCCATCTGAATAGATACAATATTTGCAAGTATTTTTCTGCCTTTCAGAGGACACTGCACTCCCACCCCTGAAACCCCTTCCCTCCTCTCCAGTTCTCTGTCAGAACCTTTCTATCATTAAGACCCTACTATATGCCTGGTTTTCCCTACCTAAGTTTATAGGCAGGAGGGGAATTCACCTGCAAGCATCTTTTTTGAGGTGCCAGTGACAGGAGAGCTGTCACAGATCTGATTGTCCTTCCCTGTTTGAACACATCACTGACTTCTGAACCCACCTGTTCCAGCATGTGGTGACCTCTATGGAGTGAGCAAAGTCCAAGCATAATCCAGTCTGGCTTTTCTAAGCACACATGTGGATCCTCTTTCCAGTGTTCCTTCCTGAGAATTAGAGTCCAATTATTTCATCCAGGGGCCTTCTGTTGCCCCTGATGACTTGGCCCCTCAGCTAAACCTGACTTCTCTGGAACAGGTACATTCTGTTCTTCTCCCCTCCCACACAGCCCAAGACTTTCTATGTGTGGTTTCCCATTTTGTTTCTTCAACAAATCCTTTTACAGCCTCTCACAGTATACATGGGATGTCATTTACAAATTACCTGAACTCACTGGATATAAGTCAGATGGAACATGAACTTCAAACTAGGCTATATGCCTAATAAGCTAATTATTGTTCTAATAAATTCAGGCCCTTAGCAAGGATTATTGTATCAGGCACAAGCTACTTCACCATGAACACTTAACTTCTCTAATAGAAATAGTTTACACCTGGCTATCTTGGCATATGAGCAGACAAAACTGAAGTCCATCCACAAAAGACCAATAGACCTGCCCTAGGTCACTCCTGTCAGGCCTAGAGACCTTCCCTCCCTTGTTAACTTTACTAGATAAGTGCCACCTTTTGTCCCAAACTGCAAGCACTTTCATGGATTGCCATTAAGATTTAATGACAGACTTTATTGCTGCAAAGACATCTCATGATACAAAAATTCCATTGCATCAGCTTCCTAATATCATAAAATTAACTCAAAATTTATAGGAAAGACCTAAGTTCCTAAAATTACTGGTGCTGCTGCACGTCTAGCTCCATGATTAGGATGACAAGTTCTTAGCAAGGAACGAGGGCTGATATGAAAGATCTCTGGTGAGCCACAACGTCACCAGGAGCCTTGGGGACTCAGGTGTCGCTTTCTCTCCACCACGACTTACAAACAATAGAAACCTCTAAATGATCTGCTCATAGTGAGTGAGCTGTGGGACAGCTCTGGGACAGCTCTGGGACTTAATCAGGGCAGAAAGATATGGAAATGGAAGGCACAGCTCAGTCCCTTCACATCACCCACTGTGCACACCCGTGGTTTGTGCTCCCAGCGCAGAGTCATTAATGGTGCTGCTCCAGAGAACACCCACAGCCTGGGATGAACAGTGGTTTGGGGATTTACCTCAGTATTGGCCTTAGGAAGGATAAATACCACCAACACTCCACTGACAGGGTCTGTCTCATTTCTGCCTGTTAGGAAGCTTTGGACAAGACAGAAGAGAACGAAGGTGCACACTCCTTCCAGCCCTGGGAAGCCTCTGGGAGCCACAGAGCACACGGAGCAGGGGAGGCACTGCTTGGTTTCAGTGTCTGTATCCGCTATGAGTAAGTCAGTGGTGCCCTGACAAGAAGGCCTGAGGAACCCAGGGTGTGGCAGCTCTTTGGCACAGCCAGAGCAGGCTCAGATGCCGACGGAGGTTTCCTCCAGGAGAGGCTGGAGTGTGAGCCAGGGCAGGAGGTTCCTGTGCCACTGTGAGACGGGAGCCAGGCTCTGCCAGAACCGGGTGACTCACGGCGGTGGGGGGGAGAGGGGGGGGAAAGGCAAGACTTGGCAACCTGGGCTGTCTCACACAGCAGCAGGTTTTGTTCTCTACGGGATAACCCAAGGCCCAGGTGGCACGTGGCCAAACTCCTCCACACAGGACTGAAGTCCTTGTCCCCCTCTGGCCACCTCCGTAACAGCAACGGACCGCGTCACGTAATCCATGCAGCAAACAGGGCTTGGCACAGCCCGATGCTGCCCTGCTCCAGCTGCCCAAACCATGGTGGAAGGCAGCACAGCAGTGATGCTGGTGGGACTGAGTGTCCCGCTCTTTCCCCCTGCAGCAGTGGGACCTGGCAGGCCCCAGGAGCGGGGAATATCTGCGTGGGACAGGACGCCACTCCCACACAGCGCAGGGAAACCGGGGCTGTGATTCACCAGGGGAACCACTTCCCTTGGGACAGAGGTAATGGCTCCCATTTCCTGCTCTCTACCCTACCCGATTTTTAAGGCTCGCATCCTCACCACAGGAATCACAGCTTGCACAACAGCTGCTTTACTTTACAGCCCAGCACTTCAAGGTGTTTCTGGTCAGTACCTTTAAAGCTGGGCTGCACCCACCAGGGATGAGAGCCCCAGGAAATGCCCCCTTTCTTTTGGTAAATTCCTTCAGGATCACCATATCTTGTTATTGGGGCTCATGAAGGAAACTCAGGCCCTATGAGTTGTATTGAGTCCCCTGACACTATTTTACTGCTTTGCCTTTTGCAAGGCAAAAGACATATAAATTGTGCAACCTGGGGAATACAGACGAGACATGTCACGTACTTGGGGATGACATATTAATATCATCCCTCCCAGCCCAAAGGAATCCTGAAGCCATGGTATTTAAAACAGCCTGATCCTACATTTTTGGTGGGCCAGATCAAATATTTTCAATGAAATCTTTTTAAAATGTGGATAATACACACATGGGATACACTGCACACCCAGACCTGTGGCTGGCACTACCTTGTGTGCAAAGTAGTTGAGTGACCATGTTCAAAGGGTAACACAACATCTCACTTCACTGGGACTGTGTGATTAGACTTCAGCAGGTGACAGTTCTCAGTGTCAAAGTCTTCTCTGTAAAGCAATCATCTCAAAAAAGGTTCAAAGTATGATACCCCAAAAGGAGATAAAACCCAGAATTAACCATTTTTACAAATCACAAGATCATAGGATAATTCATGCTGAAAGGGACCCCAGGAGCACATGTAGTTCAACCTCCTGCCCAAAGCAGAGTCAGCTCTGAGGTCACATCAGGTCATTCAGGGCTCTGACTGGTCTGTTTGCCTTTGGGATGTCTGTTGCAAGCATTGAAGAGTTTGGTTCTTGCATTAAGACACAAGGCTTTGCACTTAGTGAAAGAGAAATTATTACAGCCTTCGAAATATCCATGAATATGATCCACAGACTACCACAGGAGTGAATTAACAGCACAGGTTTCCCCAGCACTAACTCCTCTGTTCTGATTTCCAACATACCCTGCTAAAGCAATGAGCAAGCTGAGCTCTGATGGTTGATTCTCTGAATTCTGTAAGCTTGATTTCCACAAGTGGCAATGCCATTGGCAGCCTGGAACACGTGGGTTTGTACTGTTCACATGGAAATACACTTAGTAGGAAGGTGTATTTGTTTTCTGACCAAATATATATTAACAGTAAAATGTTGGCTTTACATAAACTACCTGCAGGGCCCATCCCTGGAAGTAATAAGCCATTAGTTAAAGATTCCTTAGATTCTTAGTGACGTTTCCTGATAAAGGTCCCATTTACAAACACAGATGACATTTGATATGCAGGGGTTTAACAACATTAGCTTGTTCTAAAGTGTGCTTTAACCTGTCTTATCAGAACGGGAGCTGAATTCCTCCTGTGGTTAAAGGGTAAATTCAGATACCTTTAGTCACCTTTTTCCACAACAGGTCTCACTGAGTTAACTGAAGATTGATGATCAGAGAATGAACAAAGGGCTGAGCCTGCACACAGGGCTAACACAAGGGTTACCATTACACTGCGAGTCTTCAGACCACCTTTGTGACGGGAAGGGCCCAAGGTTTTCTAAATTTCACCTTCAAATCACAATTTTTCACTGTTTTACCAGTGTGGTTAAAGTGGTGAAACATTCTGAGGCCGCTAAGTTTATATTTTCTGAATTCTACAATTTAATTCACATCCTGAAAGGAGGTTGTGTCCTTGATTTCACCATTACTGGATTCAAAGATTGCAGTTGGAATAGTCTATAAAAAAATACCAACATCAATAAAGTTGCTACAAATTTATACAAAACCAAGGACTAGTGAGAGCCCCAAGCAGAGCTCTGCATTTTGGACTAAGAAAAGCAACACAATTACAGGTTGAGAAAGGCATTAGTGAGCATGAGATGGGGGCTCTTAACTCAGACTGACAGTGGTTTGGGTGCATTCAAGTGCTTTGTGTATATAGAGAACTTGTCATGGAATCACAGAATGGTTTGGGTTGGAAGGGACCCTTAAAATAATCTCACTCCACCCCCTGCCATGGCAAGGACACCTTCCACTATCCCAGGTTGCTCCAAGCCCTCTCCAACCTGGCCTTGGACACTGCCAGGGGTGGGGCAGCCACAGCTTCTCTGGGCAACCTGTGCCAGAGAAATTCTTTAGGAAATTTAAAAACCCTCTTTAACACCATTCCCCCTTGTCCAGGCCTTTGTTCAAAGTCCCTCTCCAGCTCTCCTGGAGCCCCTTTAGGCACTGAAAGGGGCTGTAAGGTCTCCCTGGAGCCTTCTCATCTCCAAGCTGAACACCTCCAGCTTTCCCTGCCTGTCTCCAGAGCAGAGGAGTTCCAGCCCTTGGAGTATCTTCTTGGCCTCCTCTGGACTCACTTCAACAGGTCCTCCTTATGGTGGAGACCCCAAAGCTGGATGTGATACTTCAGGTGGGGTCTCACAAGAGCAGAGTCAAGGGGAGAACCAGCCCAGACCTTGACAGTTTAATCTGCTTTAATCACAGAGTATGGAAGACAAACAATGTTGATTTTCACTTTAAAAACTACATGTGGGCACTTTCTTAATTCAGAATAACTGCTGTCCCACTGTCATTTCACATGTGTGTCTTTCCAAAAACACACATCTTCCAAAGCTCTGGGGTCACAAACCATGACAACACATGGAGTATGTTGGGACCACAACCAACAGCCAACCAGAAACACCAAGGGGAAGAACTTTTTAGCAAGTGGTATTCCCCATATTCCTTTACCATAACCTTTACCCCCTACCTGGCAGAGGCAGGAGCACCCCTCTTCCAGTCAGGGTTTTGTTAAACAATTCTCTGCTATATTTAGTGTCCAAAATCTATAGTTGTAAATGCTTCTCCTAAATTATCAGATTCCATAGGCGTGTGTCATCTCCTGCCTCGTGGTACCAGAGTGTCTATCACCCTCTTCCTTATTGCCCGATCAGCGATTCTCTCTAATCACCCTCTTCCTTATTGCCTGATCTGTTTCTTCCTAAATACCTCCTTTACTACCATTCCAACATGGGAATAACTTGTTTTACCATTTTACATGACAGACATTTGAGGAACCAGCAGTACAAAAACAACACTAGAAAATACAAAGCAGATCTCAGCTAACAACGTGCATTAAATGAATGCATGGCAATCTCCTGTTTTTTTCTTTTTTAATCTCTACCATCAGTACTGTTAACCCCACCTACTAAATCCACAGCACACACCTAGCACTGGAACAAAAGGAGCTAGAAAACACCTTAGAAACTCAGAAAAAAAGATGAGGATGACATGCCAGATTCATAAAGAGCAGCAGCATTTCATCCTTGTAACTGCAGAATCCAATTTTATAATAACAATTGTCTGTGCTGCTGAGTTCCTTCAGCACCTGTGACCCTGCTTGTCACGGCCTCACTGCCTGCTGGAAACTTGGCAAAAGACAAGAGAAGAGATATTAGGGAACCAGTGCTACATCCTGAGAGAGGCCATAAAGTCCAAAGGTTGAGCAGGATTGCCAGGAGCAGCCTGATAAACGAAGGAAGCGTCTGGCTCTGAGGAGACAAAGGGCTGTGCTGAGTACAGCGTGTCCAGGTCTGAGAGCTGAACCCCAACGTCCCACATGCTCCACACAACACACCATCCAGGGACTGTTCCCAAACAGCCCCCTGGAAAAAGAATTATTTTAAGCCCCTGTCTGAAATGAGCGTGTGACCCCTCAGTGCCAGAATTTCACAGATCTTAAATTCAAAAACCACTCCTCTTTATTTTTTCAAATTGAGCCAGGATGATTTGTTGATTTAATAAAAAGGAAAAAATCTCGTGTAAACCCTCTTTTGAATTAGCATATTCAAGCCTTTCCAAAATCTGGCTCCAGTAAAGAACTTGTCCTTAAAATCTATCAGACTGTAACTAAGCTTGTAACTTGGCATGTGAAATAAATAAGCCAATAATCAGATCCTTCAGAAATTTTCAATTAGAGTTGTAAAAATATCTAATAAAATATTCAGCATTTGAAGAGTTTTTATTCAGGAGGAGAGTACAGCAGCTTTGGTTTCACATTAGGAAGAGCACAGGGTATTAATAACCAAGATTTTCCCCCCTCTTTCCCACCCAGCACTCACTCTGTTACATGAGCACAACGTTTTGTGAAGCCACACTGTGAATCTGAGCAGAAATCCCTTTTCTGGCTTTGAGCACAAACGAACCCCAGAACTCGGCGCGGCCCCACAAGAACTGAGCGAGCTCAGGCAAGGAGCAGGAATGGCAGCCAGGGGAGGGAAGGAAAAGGACGTGAATCGCTTTGAGCTCATGTTGCTGCTGAGGACTTTCTATTATAAAACCATAACCTAATATGCTTTCAAGACCACAGCTCTGAACTGCTTCACACCAAGTGTCTCCTTCCCCACGCGGGATCCTGCAGGGATCTATCCCGTTACTGAAATGTTCCAGCGGAGCGGCTCGGACGCCGCACTGCACTGTACTTTTCATTATTCACTGAACAAGAGGAAGGAGAACCCCAGCAGTGCCTGTAAACACAACATCTTCCTGGAGAAGCAGAATCCATCCGGCCTGCTCTCCCTGTGAGTGCAATGCCTGGCTCGGGAGGGCCGGGCTGTGCTCCCCGGGGAGCTCAGCTGTGGGAAGCGGGAGCGAGGAACTGCCTTTTTAGGACTGTGGCTGAGCGGAGCCGGGAAGCGCTGGGGCAGGAACAGCGCTGCGGCAGCAGCTCGCCGGCCTTATAAGGACACAGCCAGGTATTTTCCCAGCCGGCACATCCAGGTGAGGCGAGGCGGGGCTTCCCGGGATCCCCCACTGCCCGGGGAGACCCTTGGCCACGCCACAGCTGCTCAATGCAGACCTACAGCCCCGCTGCCTGCAGCCTCCGAGCGCTTCAAATAGGCCTTATTAGGGAACAGAACAGCTTAATTAATTAATTGAAACATCATTTTCAGCTCTGCAAAGGCAGATGGTTTGGGGGTGAACTGTACTCGATATTAATGTGACATTTTAAGGCGTTCACGGCAACATTTTGGAGCACAAGGCTCTAATGTCAGGCAGTTTTTTAGCTGCCTACGTAAGAGGGCAGGTTTCCAGAGGTGAGGAGCAACTGGATTCTCCACAGGCTTTAACAGAAGGAGCAGGACACTCCAAGCCTCAGACACTCAGCAATTTGGTCAAGCAAGCTTTAGGAACCATGCATGGCTAAGACTCCTCCTCAGCTGCCTGAAAATTAAGGCTGCTTGACAGAAAAGTGAAAATATTTCAGCTTCATTCAGTTTAAGTGAAATTTCTTTTTATTACCTGTTTTATTTTTCTAGGGAGCAAAATAAACTAAAGCACTTCAGGCCAAATTCATCTATATAGGATATATGTGTAAGCACCCCTGGACATGAACTGTCCCACAGTGTTGCACTTTTTTCTTTCCTGATTCTATTTTTTAGAGGTAAAAGAGGAGGCTGTAACTAAAATAGGAAAAAAAGTACCATTTCTTCCCAGCAATATCCATTTTTAAATTTGATTTTCAAATCTTTCTCAGCAAATGGTCACAAAAATTGAGTGTCCTTGGACTCTTTTTTTTGGAGGGGGGAAGCGATTTCCCTTTAGATATGGTTAAAAAAACAATTTGCAGTGTAACATTAAAATGAGACACTACTCATCCAGGAATAATCCATCTTTCCAGTCTTGAATATGAAATGGCACATTGAAATTCAAAAAATTAGCCAGATATTTTGCCATCTTGGTTTCTTGAGGTTAAACTTTGATAACTGCTTGCCTGGAGACGCTGCAAAATGCTGTATGACTTTTTAAATCCACAGACAAGTGTCTGCTCTACATCACAAACTCCTGCCACCATTAGCGCCTTCAGGTAACAATCACAGCAGGAAGACCAAAACTTGGATTAATCTTGCCACATCCCACTCGGAACATATTGGCAAGAAAACATGGGGGAAGGTCTAAATCCCCTGGGTAATCACAGGGCATCCACTTCTAGGATTCCTTATGAGAGGCCCATCAGGAGAAAGAAGGCCACAGACCACACAACAAATTAAATTAAACAACTGAAAAATATCCAGGTATGTGACAAACTTATTCAGTCTGAGCTCAGACGTGTGTAGGACTCTCTCCAATTGTTGCCTGGGCAGGGATTATATTTCCACAGCTCCATAGGAGCACCAGGGCAAGGCTACTTTCATAAAAGGAATAAAAGTTTTAACACCAGGTTTCATATTGTAAATTCCTCCTTTAAAAGAACTTGCTTGCCAAAGCAGTTCAGCTGCCAGGAAGGGACAAAAGCAGGGAAAGTGTTCCCTTTTAAAAGCAATGAGTGTGCTGTGCTGCTCAGGTACAGGAGGCATCGCTCCAGCACCAGGGAGCGTTGGCTCGTTAGGAGCAATTAAAAAAAAAAAAAAACTCGGAGGGGATTTTAAAAACAACAGCTTCCCAAAACAAAACATGCATATGTACCACATGCATTTGTTTATGCAGCTGTAATGAGTGATGAAATCCATTTATGAGCTGAAGTCACAAGATTCTAAGCAGGTCTTTGTTTAATCTCAGTAAGTCATGACATTTCCCTAGTACTTATAATAATGTGATTTGGATCAACATTTTCAAACTTATGCACCTGGTTTTTAACACTGCTCACCAACTGCACTTCTCCTCTGCTTCACTGGAGACAGGACGGTCTGTTTGGGAGGCACCACTTTAATCAACCACCCTAAAAACAGACAGAGAAACCTGGGTTTAGTTGAAGAGCCGCCTGCAGTTCCAGAATTCAGCACATTCTCTGCAACTCTTACTCAAAGTGAGACTCTGCCCAACCTACAAAGAGCGTAAATAAAAATCAATGAGACCATTAGTGGGATGAACATTTACAGCATCAGCCCTCCCACAACCACAGAGTCTGCCCAGATGGATGCCCTTAAAAGACTTTCAGAAGGTTTGCTCTAGACAGTGGCTTTTGTTCCAGCACGTTGCTGTGACTTGGGAGAATAAAATGAAGATAAATGCAGCTGTTTCTCTTACATTAGTGCAGCATTAGTGCCCTCAGTAACAAAGGTAGGACAGAGTATGCAGGGGAAAAAAAGATTCAGCACAAATAACAATTAAGTTACATGCTTTGTATATTTATAAACTGTGCTAGGCTTTAGATGTATTATTATATAGCTTTAACATCAGTAATCCTGCATATAAATCAAGACCACGTTTTTAGCTTTGATATAAGAAGGAGAAAGGGGAAAAAACAAAGGTATTTGTCACTGCTGCTTTTGCCATTACACTGCTATTAGCTTTGCAAACAATTCTGATGGCATCAGATCAAAACTAAATGAATCCAGGTCCAGTGGTAATACAGAGTGATTTTTAATAGTTCTTTTAAGAAGGGAAAACAGTTTAGACTCCTGGACTGAGCAAAATTCCATGTCCCTAATGTACAAGGGCAGGAAACCCCAGACACAGACAAATTCTCTTGTCCTGCCAGGTGTGTTGCTCCCCACACCCTTCATCCTGTCTCTCATGTCTGGCTGATTCACCCACTGCTCTCCAGAGCCCCAAATGAAGCAGGACAACAGGTGGATTTTCCAGCATGTCAGCAAACCAAGATATAAGGATAATACAAGGATCTCTTGTTGTTCCTTGTTTTGTTCCAATCAGCCTCTTTTTTCTATATGCAAAAGCATGAGGGACAAGACAGTTTCTGCAGCAGCTTGGACCCCAACTCAGGAAAGCTTTGACAAGGCCAAAGACAAACATGAATAACCAGCAAAGTTTGTGCATCACACAACTGGCACCAACACAGTGTGTTCCTCCACCTTGCATTTTTTACAATTATTTTTGTTGATATAGGAAAATAATAGGCACTATTGCCTCATAAATATACATTTATGCTAGCTATATTCATGGGAAAATAAACTCAGATGTTATCTTCCTATCTAAATTCAAAGTCTATACGGATTATATTTTGTATTTCCCCATTCCTAAAGTCCTGTTATTTTCCTTTAGCTTTTTGGGATCCAGAAAGAAAATTACTGTAACTACTGAAGTCAGAATAACAACTGAAAAACACGTATCAGTAAAAACCACTATTTAATATGTGAGTCCACATGAACTAAACCCAACTGAAAAGCTTTGAAAAGGTATATTAAAATAAATAACTGTGAGAGTGTTAAGTAAACACTTCCCTTACTGGATTTGCTATAACTGACTAAAACCTTTCTTCCTCTTTCCACATTAAAGGAGAGCCCTAAAACCACATTTTGCATATTTTATTAGTTCAAACCTTTTCTAACCTGGTTCCCAGGGCAGAGCAAGTCTAAAAAAACTTTAAAAAGTGAATCTAACATTGTTCTAAATAACAGAATCCAGTGGAGTGTGAACAACAGGACCATCAATAATTGTCTACTCCTATTCCCAGACTCAGAGTTGAATTCTAAAGAATTTTTAGCCCCTAAGACTCACAATTTATTGAACCTGAACTGGCACACCAGCTTTAGCAATCAATGTTACCCATCTCATGCCTCTGACTTCTTTTACCAGAGAAAGGAACTGCACATTTGGAGAAAGAAAAACATTTCTGTGATTGTTTTAAAAATCACAGTTGACAGTTTCTTGAAAGGTCAGCAGGCTCAGAGTTCTCCTGCTGGACACAGATTAGCAGGCAGAGGGTAGGCAAGGTGTTCAGGGGTGTATGGGAAGTGCAACCTCTCAGATTGAAATTCACCACTATGTATATGGTACAATTATATCTTATCTTCCCAGCCCTGCAACCAAAATAAACCCCATGGAAGCCTTGGAGTCTGCTTCTGTTGTCTTTAAGTACACACCCCTCAGGGTGGCGACCCAGGACACACCACACGCCTTTTACCTCATGTAAGACAAAATCAAAACAAATATAATCAGTATTTTTCCTTTTAGGACTCTCACTGGGGCTCTTTGATGTGTTTTCCCTAATCGTTTTCTCTTTTTAATCATCACACTCAGGGGTTTCTCTGAGCTTATAATGGTTTGGGTTTTATGTAACCTCTTCCAGGCGGGCACCTTCCCAAGCTCCCAATACAGCAACTGCAGTAACAGTACACAGCAACACTACACCCAGGAATACCTTGGCCAAATGAAACCAAAAGGGAAATTTAGATGAGTACATTCTGCTTAGGTTGGAATTTTGGCTCAGACACAAGGGTTCACACTCCTGGTCTTGCAAAAAAGAAGCTCTAATGGAGATACTGAAAATGAAAGTATCTCCTCTACTTCAAAGCTGAAAATCCGGCGGCTTCTACAACGTGTTTTTCTGCTCTGGGAAATTTTACTTACCTATACCCAGCTCTGAAGGGGAAATCCTCAGTCCTACAGGTTGGCTGTGGGTTTACCATTCACTTGACAAGCCCTGAGACCACGCCAGGATGATTTATTGGCATAAAACTAGTTAAATTTCTAATTCCCATGTGGCTGCTTGCCAATTTTTCTTTGTCTTCAGAGCAATTATTCACATTTACATTTATCTTGACTCCCTTTAGCAATATGCCTATTTACATAGAGAATCCTCAAACTGGTTACCACATTCTTTTCCATTTCACCAAAGAGGTGCATTGGTGTCCTACAGTTCTAAAATTTTCCTGATCCACTATTAATAAAATGCCTAAATTTAAAACAGGCATTGCATAAAAACTCACATAACTGGAACACCTATAAAATGTCCTGTAAACTGGACTAAGCTGCCAGTAGATTCATGAGGTTTTAGAGTTAATTTCCATCTATCAGCGAAGAATTACTGATATCACTGATACCCATTTGTCCTGTTCTCTGTCAGGACACTGCACATGGAGGAAGCAGGAGCTGGGACAAGAACTGGAAACATTTCCTTCACGTGGGAAGGTGCCCTGCTAAGAAACTGCTTATTGAACCTGACAGCGGGCATATAAACAACATTAGAGGGAGTGCTCACACATGTACTCCCAACAAAGGGGAGGACAAGGCAGTGAAAGTCAGAGCCATTACAAGACAAATACAAATTAAAGACACTGTTTTTAATCTCCAGGATACTAAAATATTTTTTGAGAGCTCCCAGTGTTTGTGGGAGGAGGGAGGGAGAGAAGAGGGTAGGGGAGCAGTAAGCTCTGCTGAGATTTTTCTTATGGTTTCTATCATCTTTAGTGGGAAAAAACAATTCTAGAGAAAAGCAAGAGAGAATTTCGAAACTAACAGAAAAGCACTTGCTAAAAGGTAGCTTGCTCTTTGTAAAACTTCCCATGAGGCCTGAAAAAACACCCTGAGCATGTCCTTTACCACGCAGCTTTGCAAATCAAATGCTGTTTGTTTCAGAAACAGCTGTATATTTTTACTGGGGGGGTTATTCCTGTCAATTGTCCCCTGATTACTGATCTGTGAGAAGCAAGTGAAGGAGTTCAGAGCTACCACAAAGACATAAGCACAGCTATTGAAGTCCATGGGATTTTCAACATTCCCCCTCCTCACCCCGAAACTATCCCTTGAGTGAATGCTGCCACACAGATTTCCTTTGTTTGGCCACCTGGAAAGCATCACCACCACTCTGAGAGGAAAACTGCTACGATTTATTTGAAATTTCCTTAGAGCGAAGTGTTGCTGTCCATGACCATTTCCCAGAAAGGTGTGTTGTTCTATCACCACCCCTATCAAATTCAGAGCAGACAGGCTGTCGGGACGTGCAGCAGCTCAGATAGGCCGGGCTGTTGCAATCCTGTTGCAATCCTGAGCAGAAAGCAGAACGTTAACACTGGCATGTGCTCCCACGCCCTCCCCTCTCCAGGCTCCACATTAACTCCGTGACACCCTGCGAGGCACAGGCTTTATTTACACAACGCCCAGCCTTGGGACGAGCCTTTGTTCCGCTGCGATGTTGACAAGGCTTAGGAAGCACGACCCGCCACAGTAAAGGTGTATCAAGCATCAAGTGAGGATGAATGAAATGTTTTGTCACTCTCTTGATCGAGTTTCCAGCTGCAGCACAATTCTCTTTAGCCAGGAGCTGTTGGGAAACTCCTGGCTTTCAGGGAGAGCCGTGACTGGCGCTCACAGGGTGGTTCTGACAAGATTTTAATCCGGGATGCCGGTTACTCCCTGAAAAGGAGCAAATTCCTCGCTCCGCAGCCATTCAGGTTTTTCGCTGGGATAGATCTGAACGGGCTGTATTTCCCAACACCCTTCACCTCTCGGCTGTGTCAGCGCCAGGGAGGGGACAGCGTGGGAGCCGGAAAAGGCAGGACTGTCTTGTGTCAGCAGGGCCGGCCGAGCACACGGGGCACCGACGTCATTCCAGGCTCTGCTGATTTACATCTTCAGGAGCGCTCCGGAGTTTGCCTTAAAAAGGATTGCTGTATGGACAGCATTCCAAACCTTAGCATAGGTGTAAAACAGGCTGGAAGGCTTAGGTGCAGATTTATTGGGAGGAGGTGTCCAAGGGGGCCATAAGCTTCGCCTCCCCAGGAACAGCAATGCACACTCCTGGCCACGCACTCTCTTCCCCAAGGGCTGTATAAAGCAGGGCAGCTCCTGTGTTTCACATGGTCCTCCTCTTCTCAAGGGTTTGGATTCAGAACAGAGGCTTACTCTTTAAAGAAATGATCTGTGGGATGATCTGGAGAGGTGCTGGTGGCAGTGCCCCTCCTGGGAACCTGCTGTATGATACTTCCCCTACACTGCATTTGTGACATGGACAACTCCAAATCACTGTCAGAGCCCCTCAAAGCACAGACTCTAAATGTAAAGGAAACAAAACAACCCCCACAAACACAAAAAGCAGGCCCATAGCAACTGGAAGATATTTGGTCAAAAATGTCAAAGAGTGACCAGAGAGTGAAGCTGGCATAAATCTAAGTGCCAGTATTTGCTCCACACAGTCCTGGGTCAGATTCAAAATGCATTACAAGGCTGATGAACCAATAAAAATGTCAATGATTAATATCCTAAAAGCAAATGGGGGCAGTAACAAATATTTTATGCCAACAAGTTAATCCTAGATCTTCTTCCAGATGAAAATTCATTCCTTCTCTGTACCTTTTCCTTAATGCATTTTAAAAATAAAAATAGTTCATACCTCTTGTCCAGCATTTATTCCCCCCAGAACTGCATGCTTTATAGGACTTCAGTCTCATTATGTTCCTTTTACAAGCAGGGAAATCAAGCTACAAAGATGTAAAAAGTGATTAAGAGTCATTCAGCAGGGAGGCAAAAGCAGGGAAGAGTGCACTTCCACCCCATTTGAGTTTATTCTGTTCTGTTTTTCCTCTACTGATATACAGAAAATTACTTCTCATTAAACTCACAAGGTTTCATTAAAAATGTGAATGACTGTTTTGCCAAAAGTTTTAAGTTCTCTTGGTTGTCTTGAAGAGAAATATATTCCCTAGCAGTACTGCTACAGGGGTACGTAAATACCCTGCTGCCCAATAACATAAATGTGAAATACACCACTGTTCTTATTAATATTTGTGTAATAAGCCAGGGCTGAAATGGGCTATCATCACACTGACCTCAGATCTCTGACACAAATGCCTATTTGAAGCACCTGGCACTGGGCTGGAAGCACCCACACCCAGAAGTGCTGTGTCTGGGCTTGCAGCTCTGCCAGCCACACACACACCTTTTCCTACCCCGACTGCACGGAACGCAGGAACTGGAAAACATCAGCACAAAACATGCTCCTATAGAGCAAGGCTCTGTTGTGCCATTAACTCTTACACCACACGTGCTTCACCTCTCTCACAGCACTCACTTCAGCCCACAGCCCTCTCCTCACCGAGCAGAAGCCTCTGGAAATGTGTGCACAGAGCACCCAGCACTCTAAATACCACACAGACACTTCTGGGATGGCTTTCTGGTTGCTCCATAAAAAAAAGTAAAATTTAAGCCAAACTGAATCTCAATTCACAGCCATCATAGCCCTTAGGCTATTGCTTTAGTATTGTCTTTTTATCCTGAAAATTTTCCTTGATCTTGTGAAGTTGGTTTTAATATATTTAAATGTTATGGCTTTTTATATGTTTCATATGTTCTCAACAGGCTGTAAACAGTCCTGTGAGCTGAACAATGCATCTGCCAAAGGCACTGCTGGCTGTTCATGGACTTGCTCTAGCACACATGGGAACAGCGCTCCTGAGCCCATGGTGAAAAAAACAGGATCTCAGGTAGGGATCAATATGGATTCTGGGCTAAATTTTCCTTCTCTGCTTCTTTCTGAAATGAGGCAACATACAGATAATGTGCTGGCATCTGCATACAATTTTTACCAAAGAAAAGAGGAAATAACAGCAATTTTCAGGGGTTTGACTGTCCTGGTTCTTCTATAGAAGTCCTAAGAGGTTGCTGTGGGCAAGGCTGGGACATTCCCACCCTTTGAGGTGACAGGGCTGCCTGGACCAGGGGAGAGCAGCTACACTGTTGTTGTGTGATGCTTCAGCTGGGATCAGAGATCAGGTTGTTGTTTATTAATCAGCTGGGACTGAGGAAGAGAAGCAGTTCCGTAGCACCTTCTCCAAAACCGAACACTTGATCCCTGTTTGTGCTTCCAGGCACTGTCCTTCCCAGGCTATGCCCGTTCCTCCCTGCACTGCCTTCCTTGGCTCTTTGGCAACCACAACTGCTCCCATACCATGACTCCAACACAAATGACTGTCATCCAGAGTGAATGTTTCCATTTGAATTACGTGAGCAGGCACTCTGTGAACTTCCCCACAGGCTCCACCACTCTAATCCCTGGGAGGGAGCAACCTGCAGGACCTACTTTCACTGTTGAATGCTTTCCCTCTTTATGGCTCCTCCTGTCAGGGACATTGCCCAAATCCAGACAGGTGTCCTTACATCTGTCACCCACCAGCCACTGCTGACGTTTAGTAACACGGACTGGCTGCCCGTGTCTAATCCAGAGCCCAGGGCACAGGGCAGGAAAGCTTGACCATTCCCTGGAAATCCCTGAGCTCTGTGGTGCTTTGCACTGGGCAGTTTTGGTCTCACGCAGACTCGCTTCCTCCCCTTCTCCTGTTGCAAGCATGGCTTTACCCCAGGTTGCCAGGAGCCCACTGTGCCAACAGCTGCTAAGACAGAGCAAGGTGTCGACTTTGACAGGATGCCAGATTGTTTATTAATTAAAAATCCAAGCATTCGGAGACCCTCATCAAAACTGAGCTATTTTACCTCTGAATAGTTAAATCCAGTTATTCTGGGGCTTTCAGTCACAATCGACAACCATAAATAAATCCATTTTGTTGACACTACCAACTTTAATGCGTGTTTATGGAAATATCCAAGTGCCACAAAGCCAGCTCCAGTTCTCCACAGCAAACCCCCAGCTCACTAATATGGGAACAAATGCAGGCTTCCAGTGGGATCTTTCTCCCCAAACATAATAAATACCTTTTCAAAGGTGCTCATCTCCCTCCCCAGCACTCAGCATCAATATGTTTCTATTTGTGTGGGGAATTTTTTCCTGCTGCCAGCTCACAATGCCAAGCACAGCCGTCTGCTTCCCATATGCCACCCGTCCTCCAGTGCCTCCTCTCCCGCTCACCTTCCCTCTCTGGGCTCCCACTGTGGATCAACTGCTCCTCTGCCAGCCTTCTTGGTGTGTAGAGGATTTTTCTGACTGTAGGCTCCACAGGACGGGAACTCTGCCCATTCTCTATTTCCTGGAGCACCAGCTATGCTGTGGTATAGGAATAATGAACACAGAGACATTAATGGTGTGACACTGAGATTTGTAACATCCTAAACATCCTTCTAGTGGCAGGTGTCCCTGCCTGTGGCAGTGGGGTTGGAACTAGATGATCTTTCAGGTCCCTTCCAGCCCAAACCATTCTGGAATTCTAAAAAGCAGCATGGGAAGCAAGGCCCCAGCATTCCTTTTTGACTCATCTTTAGACAATGTCAACTTCTCTTTTTTCAGAATTTTGATAAAAAATTATAAAATACATACAGTTGTTTGAATAAAAAAAATATATAGTTCATTACTTGTAGTCATACTCAGAAACATATTTCTGAGCACTTGCAGTGAGCATTGAAATCCTCTGTAAAGCCAGCTGGGAATGGGAGGCACAACAATGAGAAATCTAGTTGGGTGAAGAGATCCTCCTGTCCACTTTAGAGACAATCACATCACAGCTTTCATTCATGTGTTGCTGCACATGAACATCCAGGGTCTGAATTGCTCGGGCAGCATTCTTAGGAAAATGGAAGCTGTTTTCAGTGGTTCCTCCCTCACTTGTGCAGCCTTCCTCTGTGTTTACAGCACTGCTGTCCTGCCCCAGAGGTCGCCCAACAGGTCTTGCAAAGTCTCCTCACTTTGCCCCACCTCCATCATCCACAATCTTTGTCTCTCTAACCTACTCATTTTCCTCCATTCCACAAACTATTAGTTTCAAAGAAATGCAGAGATTAATTAAAATGATTGGTGGGATGAGTAGGTGAGGGGGACAGGCCAAAGGGCTTGACAAGAAGAAAGATGAAAAGGACTGAATGCGTACGGCTTGGTTAAGCGATGACTAATGGAGGGTGGAGGAGATGGACACGATATTCATTTACAACTGCCTGTGGTTCTGAGCAGCATTTTTCATGTGCAAACTGCAGACTGGCTCAAGACAAGCTTTTGGTCTCCTTGTAGAGTGGGGTCTACTCTTCCCCCACTCCCCGCCCCAGCCTGCGCATTCCCACTCCTTCCTGGTATCCTCAAATTCATTTACTTATTTTTATTTCAGCCAGATGCAGTTCCTGGATCTCCACCTGGCCACGGGGAGCAAAGAGCAAGAGGAGAGGCCACGGAAGCCGGGGGTGGATGAGGTGGCACCTCTTTGCCACACCCGTGTGTGCTGCAGACTTGGGTGGACTTGACCCGACTGCGCAAACACACCTTGAGGAACAGGGCAGGACCTGGGAATTATTGTACTTCCACTTGGCTTAAGGAAACTCTGTTCCCTGTGCCACCTGACTCCCAGCTTCTTTTACTATGCTCTGATGGAGTAAATGAAAGGAAAATACTTGTTCCTTCTGATTCTTCAAGCTCATATCCCCCATTTGGGGAAATCTGCTCTATAGTAATTCCTTAAGCAAGGGGAAAGCAGTATGAGAAGATATAGTAATTCCCACTTTTATTCACTTCATGCAGAGGTGAAGCAGGATACCACGCTTGAAAGCACATGAGAAAAAAAGGAAAAAACTATATAATAAAAAATTCTATATTTTCTATATCATTTTCTATTTTCTATATCATTTTCTATGTTGTGGAAACATCTCTGAGGAGGGGAAAAAGCAAAATGATCTAATATGTCTAAAGAAAGTAATATATTTAAATATCTAACATAGAATACATGTAATATATAAACCTCTAATATATTTAAACTGTGGAAACAAGCATTTTCTTTCTGCGAGCACATTTTCCAATATAAAAGAGCAGAAGCTGTCATTTATCCATTTTTTTTTTTTTTTTCCCCAAATGGTCTCAAAATAAGCCAAAAGCACTTGAGATAGAGGAGTGAAACAAAACAACAACCCCATTTATTCCTGGACACCAAATATAATTTAGACGGATGTGGTATGGATAAGAAATTTTAATTTGCCCCTGAAAAGGCATTTAATTATTCAGATTATCTGATTGCCTCACTCAGGCTTCTATTGATTGATTAGAGAACTTTATAAATCAAAATCTGCATTACTGCTGCTCAGTGTGTTGGCTTCTCACAAATCCAATTGGCAATCCCTGCCCACAAGTTAGTTTATTGAGACATGTAAATGGCTCTGGTTTATAAATGGGTCAGTAAGTGTTCCTTCATCCTACTAAAGGAATATTTTCTTAAGGACATCAGGAAGCGGGGAGGGGGGAAAAGCCCTGAAGTAATAGGTGTTTAATAAATCAGGGCAGAGTCATTAAAATTCCCAGTTCCTTGGCTAATGGCCATGAAGGATCACTATCCATGGATCCCACTGGATCTGCACCACTCAGTGGGTCTGGGGTGCTGAGCTTGGGCTGAAATCTAAGCTGAGCCTTCCCTGAGCACCCGCTCACCAGCCAGTCCCAAATTAGGCAGAAAATCCCCTCGGAGCAGCCAAGAGCTCTTTGATTTCAGAGCTCAACCTTCATGACCAGCTTGACTCCTCCAGCCTGGACCGAATAACCTCCAGTGAGCAGCAATTACCATAATGAGTGGCCTGACTGCCCCCCACAGCTCCAGGCCCCAGCACCAACACGTCCCTGGCAAACTGGAATGTCTGGTCCTGAAACTCCACCTCTGCAAGAGGAAGGAAGTAGAAAACTGAAATGGGGGGAGGGTAAAAAAAATTAGAAATTAAATTAAATGAGTTTAAATGAATCCCTCCAGCCTGATCCAACCCTGGCTGAAGTTAATCAAAACCTTGCATTGAGATCAGGGGGCTGTAACAGCAGTTTTTCAGGTTGTACAAACCTGTACCAAATAGAGTTAAAGCTACACTGACTGTGTTCCTCGTAGTCTGAACTTTGCTTTCTAGGACAGAAGAAACATGCAGGAAAAAAACCCAAAAGATGGAACAAAACATCAAAACTCTTAACAAATTAAACATGTCAATCATTAATTGGAACAAACTTTATTAGTATCGTTTGTCTATACAGCAAATTATTTGCATGGCTTCCTATGCACCACAAATCTCACCAAAAAAATCCCTTTTTAGCTTAATTTTAAAGTAATTTTTATTTCAAAGTTTCCACGTAATAAACTACTAATTCATAACTTACACATCTTACATCCAGCATTTCTTCCTTGCAGAGACAAGCCCTTCATAAATATAAAATCTGCAGGGTGACAAAGAATCAGATCGTTTGTGGACTATCTGGGAGAGTTTTACCACATTCAGGACCTCCACATCAGGTCCCACAAGATACCCACGTCTGACAGGAGCCAAGATCCTTGGGAAGGCACCCAAAACCAGGGGTGCTCCCCCAGGCACAAGTGAATTGCAGCCCTGGGATTTCCAGAGCTAGAGATGTTCTGCATTCAACAGGCCTTAAGTGATTTCTCTTCTGTGAATTCATCTAAACACTTTAAAATCCCTCAGACCACTCTTGCCAAGGAGTTCCACAGATGAACTACAATTCTGTGAAGACATTTCTCTGGTTTATTCCAAACCTGCCAGTTCCATTTGATGCCCCTTGGCTCTGGTGCCCTAAGAGCCAGTCACTGGTCTCTATTTATCTTGTATGTAAAGAATAAAAGGGAGTTGAACAACTGCTCTGAGCACTCACTGCATTAATGAATTTCAGAGATTTTCTTATGCATGTGCAGTAACTTAGGGCTGTTTGGCTGAACTGTTTATGCAGCTGAAATCTGAGTTACCTGTAGCTCAGAGATGCTGCCTCTGTGAGGACTGTGTGGGCACCAGCAAAACATCAAGAGCTCCCCCATCCAACCAAAACTTTATATTTTGTGCCACAAACTGTTAACACGAACATACTGCATCTGTTATTGCACACGAGTAACACCAGTGCCCACAGTGTGGCCAAATGGAATCAAGTGGGAACACAGGGTAAAACTGAGAGGAAAAAATGTCAGCAACTTCAAAGAGAGGAGCTGGACCTTCACTTTTCTTTCACAGGCACTTGTGTTTCTGTTTGCTTCATTGCTCCTTCCTCTACTGTAACTGCTAATTATGTCATTATATCCAGGAAAAAAATAGCACTGGAGAATTTGAAAGTGTGTTTTCAAACCTGGACATAAGTTTGTCAGCCTCTCATATCGTGAAAAGGGATTGAAGCTAACAGACCAACTTCTTCACTGATACAAGAAGCTGGACAAACAGCAGGTGAGAACTTTGTGCTGGAAGAGTAAGGAGCACTTGTCGCACTGTCGATAACCAAACACACCAGCACAGCCCTTCAGTCCGTCCCCGTGCTACCCCGCATTGTCACTGCCTGCCCTCAAATACCTGCTGCACTTTACTCCAGAGGTAGCTGCCCGTCAGCATTCCCAAATCCACACCTCCCGGAGCGAAGGGTGTGTGCGGGACAAGGTAAGACAAACGCATCCCTTTCATCAGAGCCGTGCCCTGTAACGCCGCTCGCTCGGAGCGGCTCCAGCGAACCAGACATCTCCCATCTGTTGCTCCGAGGGGAACATGCCAGCACAGACTTTTCTACTCCTCCACAACGATCCTTGAGCTCCAGCCCTTATTCCCCCTCCCGACTAACCTGTACTTCCACACCAATACTGGGGCACTCTCTAAAATTAGGCCGTCGCTGTCCCCTCCCCTCAGAGGACGAGTTCAGAGAAACCCATCCGCACCCCTGCTTTCTCCTGTCGGGTTCTACTCCCCCCTGCGTTATCCCGGTTATTCCCGAGGCCGGGAACTGACGTCGCGGCTCTCTGTAAAGGCAGAGCCGGGGGTGTCCGCCAACGCCGAACCCCGCGGCTCGGGCCGTGCCGGGCGGGCGCGGGGGGACTCCGCAGGTGGCGGGAGGGGGTCAGGGCGGGGAGCGGGGGGTGCCCCCGGTGCCGCCCCCGGCGCTGCCTGGAAGCCGCGGGGGCGGCGGGACGGGGAAACCACGTGGGGCTCTCCGGGAGCGCCGCCTGAAGGGACGAACCAACACCGCCGGGGGGGGGCAGGAGTGGGGAGGGGGGACAAACACACACACACACACAGAGCACCACCGGAAACGCGGGGGGAGCGCCGGCCGCCAAACAAACAAACCCACAAATAACCGCAGAGACAAAGCAGCAAACGCGGGCGCAGACACAGCGGGACTGGGGCGGTTGGCGGGGATGGAGGATTGGCGTGTCCCCCCCCCCCACCCCCCCACTGAGGCGGCCCCGCCGGGCCAGCCCCGCGCGCGCGGGACGCGGTAACCAGAGAGTTCAAAAACAACGACGTCAGCCCACAGTGCCCCGCGCGCGCCCCCCGGCATTACGTCATCCCACAGTGCCCCGCGCGCGCTCAAGAAGCTTCTGAGCGGGGGGGGTGGCCATGGCGACCCGCGCGGGGCCCGCGCGCCGCGCCGGGCCACGCCCCCCCCGGGGCCGGGGCGGCGGCAGCCAATGGGGAGCGCGCGGGGTGACATCATGCGCTATTTTTAGCGGGCCCGCGGCCGCTGATAAGTGAAGGGCTGCACGGCGGGAGCGAGCGCAGAGCGGGCGGGAACGGGACAGTGAGCGCCGGGACAGGGAGCGGGAACGGGAGAGTGAGCGAGCGCCGGGACAGGGAGCGGGAACGGCAACTGCGCGGAGCCGGCCACGGAAAGTACTTGTGGCGGCGGAGCGGCGTCCCGGCAGCGCCGGCACAAGGAGGAGGGCGGCGAGGCGCCCCGCCAGGCCGGGCGGGCTCCCAGCGCGGCGGCAGCAGCAGCAGCAGCCACCCCAGTAAGGCTCCGCGTTTCTCCTTCCCCGGCTCCGCGTTCCCCTTCCCTGGGAGGGTCGGGGTGCCCGCGGGGAGCTGAGCGGCGGCCGGGCAGCTTCCCCTCCCCGGACTGTGTTCTATGAGTGCAAAGATGGAGCCTACTTTCTACGAGGATGCGCTGAGCGCCGGCTTCGCGCCGCCGGAGAGCGGCGGGTACGGATACAATAACGCCAAGGTGCTGAAGCAGAACATGACGCTGAACCTGTCCGACCCCTCCAGCAACCTGAAGCCGCACCTGAGGAACAAGAACGCCGACATCCTCACCTCGCCCGACGTGGGGCTCCTAAAACTGGCCTCGCCCGAGCTGGAGCGGCTCATCATCCAGTCCAGCAACGGGCTGATCACCACCACGCCGACCCCGACGCAGTTCCTGTGCCCCAAGAATGTCACGGACGAGCAGGAGGGGTTCGCCGAGGGCTTCGTGCGGGCCCTGGCCGAGCTGCACAACCAGAACACGCTGCCCAGCGTCACCTCGGCCGCGCAGCCCGTCACCAGCGGGATGGCACCTGTGTCCTCCATGGCCGGCAGCACCAGCTTCAACACCAGCCTGCACAGCGAGCCCCCCGTGTACGCCAACCTCAGCAACTTCAACCCCAACGCGCTCAGCTCCGCGCCCAGCTACAACACGAACAGCATGGGCTACGCGCCCCAGCACCACATAAACCCGCAGATGCCCGTGCAGCATCCCCGGCTCCAGGCGCTGAAAGAGGAGCCACAGACTGTACCTGAAATGCCCGGGGAAACCCCTCCCCTGTCCCCCATTGACATGGAGTCACAGGAGAGAATCAAAGCCGAGAGAAAGCGCATGAGGAACAGAATCGCGGCGTCCAAATGCCGGAAAAGGAAGTTGGAAAGGATTGCCCGGTTGGAGGAAAAAGTGAAAACTTTGAAAGCCCAGAACTCAGAGCTGGCATCCACTGCCAACATGCTCAGAGAACAGGTTGCACAGCTTAAGCAGAAGGTCATGAACCACGTCAACAGCGGGTGTCAGCTCATGCTCACACAGCAGTTGCAGACGTTTTGAAGAGACTCTTCAGCGGGAACTGTGATGTTGTGGTACAACTAAAACGGGCGAAATCCAAAGCGGCAGAGGCGTAAAGCTGATGGCAAAGGCTGGAAGGCTGTCCTGCCTGTGCTCTGAAGGCGCATGTGTGGAAAGACTGGCAAAGCCTTCGGCTGGAGCCGGGAGTGGAGCGGCCGGCGCCGCGCCGGGAAGGGCTGTTCCTGCTCGGATGAGATGTCAGATCTTCGTTTAACATTGACCAAGACCTGCATGGACCTAACATTCGATGATCATTCAGTATTAAAGGTTAAACTGCAATAGAAACTGTAGATTGCTTTATGTAGTATTCCTTAAGAAAAAAACAAAACAAACAAACAAAGTGGGAGGGAGGTTTGTGGGAGGCTGATTAAAAAAAAACAAACAAACTATTCTGCCTGCCTTCAAGTAAATTGTGTATGTACATATCTTTTTTTATTTTATTTTATGAAAGTTGATTAATGTCAATAAACTACTTCATGACTTTGTAAGTTATTTTTATGTTGTTTATTTGGGCACTGCCCAGTATTGTTTGTAAATAAGAGGCTTTTTTTTAGCACTCTGAGTTTACCATTTGTAATAAAGTATAATTTTTTAATGTTTCTGTTTCTGGAAAAAATTCTAGAAGGTTCTATTATATTTAAGAAAAAATAAAATAATTAAAATGTATTTCCCCCTCACACTTTTTTTTTTTTTTTTTTTGCTAGTGGCTGAGTTGGGAAAATGCCCTTTCTGCTGGGCTCTGAAGGGTAGGGATTGTGCTGAACTTGCTGTCTAACTTCAGACATGTCCTGGAGAAAAAGTGAGAGGAGATGGGGAGAAGCCAGATCCTGGTCACTGAAACAATACAACTTTTTGGGTTGTCCTGGAGTTTTATTTCCCAACTGTAGCCTGAGTGCCTTGGCTGCCACATTCCCAGGCCCAGTTCAGACAGCTGACTGACTTCAGGCAGGGTTGGAGAGGGGTAGAAAGCCAGGGAATGAAACTGTTCCATAACTGGAGCAACTGGCTACTTGATCTGACATGCTTTTTATTAAATTAATGCCCTCAAGAAGATAAGGCAAGCAGCTGTACTTCAAAAAAATGCTGTAGGCTTCAAAATAAAAATATTCACCTTTATTCCTGTGTTTTTTCCCCAGGTAGGAGGTGATCCTTGTTTGTTAATATTTATAGCAATGCTGTCAGCAGTAGAATAATTTTATAACCCTTCCCCTGTCCCTAAATCCTTTCCCTTTTGGGTGTTACTCTGGGTTCTAAACTTTTTGGCAATAGAAAAGCTGGGAAAACTGAACTTTCTGGGAAATAAAAAGAGCAACTTGTTGAAAAACAGCAACTCCTGTTGCTTGTTTCCAGCAACTTACTGAAAACAGCAACTTCTCTAGCACTTCCCAGGTATTTTTTAGAATGTAATCTTGGTTTTTTGTACAATGACAGTATACAGATATAGCTTAGAAACCTGCTACATTGCTTGGGAGGGGGAGGGTGTGGAACAGTTTTATACCAGGATTTTCAACATGGTACCCAATTCATTTAATTTAATAAACATATTTAAAGGAGACCAGATGTTTTCCTGCTTGCTGTTTGAAGCCCAACAGCTAGGAGGAAGTAGATGATACGAAAAGACAGCCAGAAAATATTAGAAATTCATTGTTCTCAAGCAGGTATTATTCTAAGGAAAAAAGTTTTTTTTCCTTAGAAGAGGAATAAGTGTAATTGTAACTGAAGTGACAGTGCTGCTTAAGGTCACTTCACAAGATGACTAGATAATGTTATATATATACATACCTTTACTGTTATCAAAATGATACCCTGAACCTTGCAACTACTGTGGGTCAGCTCCTTACAGGAAGCATAGAAGTATCTTTAACTTTTTTTCCTTGAAAACTATATACATTTTATCACAAGGGGTTGTTTTAATGTTTAAAATATGGTAATCACCTTCCCCATCCCAATCCAAGTGTCAAGGTAGGCACTGCTGGGCTGCTGTTTGCTGCTGTCAGAGGAGTACAACTGTAACAACACCAACCAAACAAAGGGTTACTAGGAGGATTCTGCAGTTTGCCAAGAGTACATTTTGCTGATGTCAGCAACCCGGAAGGTAAGTTGATTTTGACCATATGTAGGAATAGACAGCAGAGGGATAATACACAGCACTGCTGGGTGTGGTTTTACTGGGATTTAGCAAGTGCCAACTAGCAAAATAAGCAGGGCAAGGAGATTAATTACCTGCAAAGGTGCATGTTTAACTCTCAGCAGCACTGGGTTATGGAATAGATGTTACTAGCAAGCATTTTGCTTAATCACCTAATTACGTAAAAAATAAATACATTATATAAAATACTATGTTAATTAAACACAGCTGAGTGACAGTCTGCTCCACCCTGCCCTCATACACACACAGACACTGCAGTTGTGTGTTTGCTCCCAAGGGTGACATTCTGTAGCAAGGGCAAAAAAGTCCCTGAGCAAAGGTTGGCTCCTGGGACACAAGCAGTTGGTCACTAGTCAGAGAATCTCCCAAGCAAGGTGGGGTTTAGTGCCAGTTGTGCAGTTTCACAGGAGACCAGGAGCAATTTAAGATGAACCTTTTCTCTGGTCCCACACCAAAATTGAGGATCAGGCCTAGGAGAGGGCAAAGTAAGTTTATATTCCCTCCACCTCCATGTGTTTTGTAAACAGTGTGGTGGGCCGGGAGCCTGTTGCTATCTGCTTCACTTCAGCCCAGATTAGAATCCAGCACTCTCAGGATATTGGCAGATCACTCTGTGATCAATACCCGCAAGGGCAATGAAAGCCCTGCCTGCCTTTATATGTGGTGAAATGCAAAGTTTTAACACTTACCGAACTGCCAAGATTTAAATTGCCTAATGCACTGTGGGCCTTACTTCTATAAGGAATAGTCAGTTCTCTCTGAGATTCAGAGAGAAACTCTTTTTGTTGCCCCAGCTGTACTCACAAGGGAATATTTTGCAAATAACAGCATTGTGAACATGTATTTTGTTTGGCTGTGAGTGTTGTCAACGGATTCAGGAAGTGAAGTCAGAAAAAGGCAGGGTTTCAAACAGGGCAGGCTGCACAGAAATGCCTGGGCAAAGAGCCTCTAATCAGAACAACATGTTTGGGACACAGAATATTAATTAGAATTTAGGTCCCTATTGAAACCAACAAAACCCTCGCACTTCTATGGCATGAACAGAAGTGAGCTACAAAGGGGGGTTTGACAACCACTACTCACTGTTCAATTTTAAATCCAAAGTACTTGTCATTATAGGAATAACAGCAAAATCTAACTTATTCTACAGTGGGACAGTTACACAGCAGCCAGTTTCAATCTCAGAACACAGAAGTTACTCCTATGTACTTATATGTACTCCCACTTGTATGTACTCCTACATATCTGTAGGTCTAAAAAATACCAACCTCAAAACAGAGCACTTTAAATACCAACCTAAGGCAGCACATGCCCATTTAATAGTGAAGTCAGGACCAAGAGATGCCTTAGCTGTCTTTATTTCATAGGAAGCTGTCAGGAAATGCAGACAATATCCCTCCAAACCTGTGTGAAAAATGACTGGCAATTCTGTCCCACGCAGAAGTCTGAGAAATCCATTACAATAATTACCTTCTGAAAAAGCAGCTTAGGCTGGGCCAAGCTCGGGTGCTGCTGGAGAACCCCACGCTGTGCTGTGTGCCATGGCCAGGAAAGTACAAGGCAGAACTGAAAAACCCCCACTTATCTTTAATATCAAGCCTAGTCCTTTATCTGTTCTCCACCTCTTCCTCCCTACTCCTATTCCCAAGATTTTGGTGTACCAGCATGGAGTTACATCAAGAACTAAAACCAGTTCAGGCAAAGCTGGCTAAGTAGAACAAAAAAAGTTGCAAACATCATGAGTGAACACCAAATATTGCTAACAGGCAGCTGGACAGCAAGGAAATAATATTGGAAATTATCATATACACAAAGCCATCATGAAACAGAATATACCTTTGGAACATCTGGCATTAGGGACAGGGAAGGAAGGTGGTATTAGCTTTGCAAGGAAAGGAAACTTCCAAGGTGCAGATGGTTTGCTTTTTGGGAAGATAATTCTTCCAGAGAAGTGCTTGTTCCTTAGGATTACATGCTCTGCCAAGGCCAGACCTGCACCCAAGGGCTGGTGGCAATCCTGATTCTACACATGCACATCAATGGTGACACGCACAGTATAAGGTGTCCCCTGAACAGAGAATGTGCCTCTCACAGAGAAAACTTGTAGAAAGTCATCATATAATTCACCATGAAAGCCTCTGACTACTGAAACACTTCTGCAGTGGTTTTGCACAGCAGGGCCCTCTTTTCCAATTCTGCACATTATTCCTTGCAGGACATTTTTGTTAAGAAACAATGGAACTACAAAAATCAAATTAGACTTTCATCAAGGTCCCTTCTGTCCTTGAATATTCTGAAACACTAGAAGCACAGTTACAATGGGGAAGAATGGCATTTTAAAAAGTTAATTAAATATTGAAAACACTGCTAATTTTTTTAGTTATAGAGTAACAACAGACATGGGGAAAACAAAACAAAAATCTAATTCAGAAAAATGAGTGAGTAACCTGTTCATGAAATCTTTTACAAAACTTGATAGGTCATGACTGACCTGATTAATCCAATCTCTATAAAACACCTGGAAACTAACTCTGTAAACAAAAGTGGAGGAAGAACTAATATTTATTTTCCTCAGCCTCACAATTATTTTCTGGTTTGAGTCTTACATTCTCCAAGCAATCTTCAAGTTGAATCCTTAAACAAAAGTACCAGCAACTTGCTGGAAATTCCTCTGAACTGTGAACTTTATTCCTTATTCTCTTTTAAACTAAAGCCCATTCCTGTGAAACCTGGCAGCATAATAACACCGAAGATGTGGGAAACAGGATACAATTCCAGCAGATGGAGCTCAAAAGCAAACAGTCCTGGAAGCAGCTGCACAGATGCCTGGAAGAGGAGCCTCTGCTCAGGTGGTGGAGTCGCCAAAAAAGACTTCAGATGAAACCTGTTATCATGTACGTGTAGTAAAACCAGAATAATGTTACCAGCTTCCCTGAATTCTTAAAATAATCACTGGCATGGATAGGGAGATCCTACATCATTTTAGTAATAGAATCTCCACAGTTATTTCAGGGGACACTGGGTGTTCAAACAAAGCATCCCTGGCTATTTTTCTGAACTCTCATCCACAGGGATAAGTTAGCTGGTGTGGCTTTTAGATGCCTGCTGTTATCACACCTTTGTGTCCCAGATAACAAGCCACGAACACTTGCACCATGCAGGGATTATCCAATACATGTTGCTGCTCAAACTCACAGCCTTTCTTTCACACAGCACTTGTATTGAGAAGAGATAACTGAAGGAGTTGTGAATCTCTGCTGAATGGGTCACTGGCAGGTTTAAAAGCAGGGCCTGCCTAGTTCAAGTGATGCAATTCTCCAAGTGTGCCTGCAAATCAAAGCACCTGGGCAACTATGGAAAGATCATTTTCATTTGTGTCCAAAAGTAGTTCTAGAACTTTTAAGAGTAGTGAGAACTGTGAGCTGCTGCATCCACCTTGTGAGCTCTGCTGGTTGTTTTATTTTCAGCTTGGAAAGTGAGACTTAAAAAGCCATAACACTTTACAGACATAGCTCAAGAGTTTAACTCCTGACATCTGACGAAGTGAGCTGGCTCAGGAGGCACCACAGGTTCTCCCTATGGCTCACAGAAAAGCACAGGCCTCTCCAGGGTGATTTGGATAAAGTAAATTGCTAAGTGAAGTGCCTGGGCCCCAGCAGGCTGCTTTTTTCAACTTAGGAGCCTCCAGTCAGGATGAAACCAGGGAGTAACGATTACCTGATTAGAATCAGAGACACTCCCTTTCACTAAACAGAGGAGTTCTGCAAACATCCACCACGTGTTTGTGATGAACAATTTCCCTATGCAAAGTTGTACTCTCCTCCAACCCATACATAACGTACACTCTTTTTTCCCCTATCCAAATACTATGGTATCCCCAAACATTAACTGTTCAAAATTCCTCACAAGAAGTCATTAAAAACAAGGCTTACTATGAACCCTCCAGTGGTGTCTCAGAGCCCAATCAAGATATGATCTTTATCATGTTAATAATCACCAAGTGTCTGACCCGAATACCTGACGGGGAGAAAAAGAACTCGAATTCTCCAGGCAAAATCCATCTCCGGTTTTCCTGTTTGGCTTTGCTGTCATACAGACTGTTCCCTCTGCTTCCTGACTGAACCAGGTAAAGTATTTATAAATACATATATTCTAATCAGTTAACAAAGTGCTTTAATATGCAGAATTACATAAAAACTATGTAAAACCATACAGTAAGTGCAGCTGAATTCAGGACTGGCACTACAAGAGCTTACAGTTAATCTCCAGCCAGGTTACCAACCAAAGCCAAACCTTGGGAAGTTAACAGCAAATTTCCTTCTTAAACTGATGGATTGTAAGGAGATTTTAGTGCTCTTTGCCCAGGTCCCTCCTCCTTGAAGCAGAAATTTCTAACCAGTATCTCTCCAGAGCAGCACTTGCAGGGAGCAGCACAATTTCCAGGAGTGTGACCTGTGCAAAAGCAAAGCAGCGACTTTCCTCTGGGCAGATGGGTCTGTGCTTTTAATACATCAGCTTGGTTAGAGACTTCTGGATTTTATTCCCCACTTCTGCACTCCAAAAACCACCTAAGCTTAGTATATTTAGGGAAGTGCCCCTGACTACACTTCACAACTACTGACAGCTTTTGCTTCCGTGTAATTTTGCAGAAGTAACAATAAATTTGACCACTTTGGTTGTTTCTCAAAACACTAACAGCTACTGAAAAACAGAGCATGAGTCCTAAAGATGCTGAATATCCCAGCTTTGGAAATCAGGCCACTGATAAATATTGGAAAGAAAACATGTTTAAAAACCATTGTATTTTTTTATGCTGGGAAATGGGGATGTCAGAATTTCCAGACCAGAAAGAAAGAAAGGAAGAAAGAAAATGCACAAGGGCAAAACATTTTGTACCAGGTGCCTTTTTTTTTTTTTCCTTATCTTAGCCTCAGACTAAACTTTTATTTTCATAGGAAGGTTACAGAGCTCCAGCTCTTTCAAAGGGATGGTTTCAAACTGGTACACAAATATACACAGTTTTACTTTTTGATACAACTTGGGGCCTCGCTCCAGGACCTCAGGAAGCTTTAGCTGTGGTGCCTTATGAAGTTTCCAAGGAAGCAGTTCAGGTTTCTGTGCCATTTTGGGACTGCAGCAGTTAAAGCATTTGGCCACTACTGCTACAAGGGCTGCTGCTGCCAGGTGAGCACCCACAGATCCTCCTCCTGGCCTTAGGGAGCTCTGCTTTGATGTGTATAAGCATTTTTTTTATACAGTGCCAGCCCGAGCAGCCACCTTTTCCCTCCTCCTTTGCTGCTTCTTTTCCGCTCCCTCACTTGTGCTGGTTGTGCTTTTTGGAATATTGCAGGATACTTATTTTAACCTGCATTGCTTCCCTTATTCTGTAAACTACAGAGCTCTATGAAGACCTGAAATGATGGGGGGCAACAAGGGAGGTGGGACATAAATGCAGGTCCAGGCAGTGGGGATGTGGCATCTGCTGAAAGAAATGCTCTCGACTGCCACAAGCAATCCCCAAAGTGCCACAGACTGAGGCAGAACTCCTAAATTCATCCTTCCCAATTTAACTTACAGCACAAAAATGCCCAAGCAGATTTTGCACCAGTTTTACTCGATTAATTTGAATTCACACTTTTGGTTAAACAAGCTCAACTTTCCATATGGACAAAGCCATAAAACGTGGTTTGACTTTCACAGGGAACATTTTTCATGCACCCATTAACTTGAACAAGAACTGTGAGACCTTACTGTACCTGCTCATGAAACTGTTTTTGCTAGATGACTAACTTTATGCATATATATTTTAAATTATTTAAGAGGGCAGTGAGGTTATTATCCAAAGCCTTATAAATGGAATTTCTTGCACATGTTCCTGATATTGGCTTCCATGTCTGTTTTGAATTTACTTATAAAATACACTACCACACCCACAATTAATTTCAAGCTGTTTCCTTGGCCCCCTCTGTTCACTGCATTATCATTCTTATGTGTAGAAACTGCTTCTGTGTTTTTCCCTGGACAGGAAATGCCAGGCTGGCAACTCGAGAAAGGGTTGGATTTTAGCTAAATGTTAACGTTTATTGCTGTGGGTTGAATGTGGCAACTTGGTTAAGGAAATGCTCTCCCAGTCAGGCTCTGTAACACCTATTTGCTACTGCTAAAGCCAGTTACAGTTCCAATCAAACTCTAAAGGTAACAGTGACAACATGTGGTGACAAAAGCAACAAAGTAATAAGATCAGGGAAGGAAAGGTCTTATGAAGTTACTCTTTTTCTGTTACAAACAGCCCAATTCCCAAGCCCGTTGCCAATTAGGAACACCAGCAGCTCAGTTGCAGAAGTGTGGGCACTGTAGTCCCACCTGATTTTCTGTAGCCTTTCTAATGGTGCTCTCTCCTGAAATTTAGTTCTCAGTGTTTTGGCACATCTAAGAAGGAAAAGCTCACATTTATCCCCTTGGGAACATCCCAGCAGAGCAGTACAGCCTCAGCAATCCATGGAAGCAGTGCCACCCATCTCACCCTTCCTGCCCCTTCAGGAGGGTCTGACTTCTGCACTGGGTCTGGTGACCCAGGGGAATCAGGAAGAAATAAAACTCCTTTTCTTTACAACTGCAAGACCCAGCAATCACCATACAGAAATCACCCCAGATTCCTCAGTGTTCCTGGGGTTCAGCTGATACCACTTCAGCCACCAGCACAGTCAGTGATGAATTTCAGTTCTAATTCCACCTACAGCTTTACACGAGGAGCTGCTTCTTAGTCCCACACGTGATTTTCCATAAGTGCTGGTTGAGATCTACAGTGCAGAAGTGCTGAGCTTAATTCTCCTTCTTCCAGGCACTCCACGTCTTGGCTTAAAAAACAAAACTGAAATGCCCCAAACCAAACAACTGTGTCTTGGCCTAAACCCTCCCTCTGGTTTGGATGTTCAGAATAATACTGACTTCACAGAGATTTACTCTCTGATTTCAATGAGTCTCTGAGTCTATGAGTTAAAAAAAAAAAAAAAAGTTTTTTAAGTACAGGTTGAAAACAAACAGAAACTCCCCATGTTGCCAGGAAAAATTGCCACTTTTTCCTTACAACGAAAAATGATTATTTGTAATGATGGAGCTCCAAAAAAATCTGTGAATGGCTCTTGCAACTCATGAGAAGAGTCAGAATAAAAGTAGAGCTCTCAAATACTGAGAATTTTTAATCACTTTCTAATTCCTTTATGGACATCCATCAGTATTTGCAGTCTAAAGCCCCTCACATACGAACAATGATAAATTCAAATGTATTTTGATTTGTTTCTTAAACTGTATTAAACTACGTTTAAGTATTGCTGTATTTTGAGCTAAAACTGGAGTACTGTGATTCACCACATTAAAAAAAAAGCTGTGATTCTTCAAGTCCATTTGCCTAATATCTGCTTGCCATACCTAACATCACAACCCTCATCCCAATGTTGAATTGAGCTATTATTTGATACTTTATGCTCTGAGATTCCTTCCTTAAGTCTGAAGCTTTAATTTAAGCCAGCTGTTCCACAATAACTCAACATGTGTGGGATTTTCCTATTAAATGAAAATGATAACTAGGACTTTTTTTATTTTTAAAGATATATTATGTCCATTGAGAACTGGCCCCTTTGAAATAAAGGCAAGGAAACTGTTGAAGTTGGTTCACCCCTGGAATGTGGAAATGATCCTGTGCAACACAGCTGGGGTGGTGCTGGTATTGCCTTGACTGTGTTATGGTTTAATGTGCAAACTTAGTTGGCTTTTTTAGCTTTCCATTTTTACTGACTTATGCAGTTTCACGTTGAAAATTAATACATGGATATTAATACATGCAATATAATATTCTAAACAAATATTTCTATTCAAATTATTTTTCTTCTGATTAGCAAACACTAAAGACTATTTGTGTTCGTGAGGGAAGGTGTACACATGTACATCTGTACTGTAGAATGCTACTGCTTTAGTATTAAAATACAGACAATTTTAGCATCGAAATACATCAGTTTTCAATACCATTTTGGTCACAAGAAAATGGGAAATGGCCTCTAGAAAAAAAAGCCCTGCCATACCAGAGGCAATGGCAGGTAAAGGGTTAAAATCAGTGCAGTATTTAAGAGTAACAGAATGTTTTCCTGCGAACTCCTTCTATGGTGTGATCCAGGGGAAGGTCCAACTTAAGTGCTGGATGTTCATACAGGATTTCCTCTGACTAATGCTGTCAGCATTCAAAACTTTGAATTTAAAATGTGGGTGTTCTGCACAGATAGGAAATTTACCATTTACAATTTCTGATTCGAAAATGAATGGAAATGACTCTGATTTTCGGATTCCTTTGCTGTACGTGGAACGACAGCAGAAAATAAGGAAGTCACTCAGTGGCATATGCTGGGATTGCCTGCCAAGCTTTTACACAAGCCTTTTATATCTGGATGGGATTCACAGGAAGCTTGTACAGGAAGGCCTTTTCCTTCCTTATTTTTGAAAAGCTTTGTTGGGTTGAAATTATGCCAGTGAGTAAAAGAGGGGAAGGGGGAACAAACCACCGTCCTGGTGGTTTTGGCGCCGATCCATTCAAAACTGAAAGTCCCAGCTAGACAACGTTCATGCAACCTGTTGTAAAATAAACCAACAAAAACAAGTCCTCAGAGCATAAGGGATGTTTAATAGTTTCTGATTTAAAAGATTCAAAAAGAAAAAAAAATCATGCAAGAACTAAACCAAACAGTATGGAAAATGCAAATCTGAGATGGAATCTGCTACAATTAAGCTAAATTTGCCAATATTTCCAGCAAACATGCCATGGCCACATACATTCTCTAGCAGGTTTGCTCTAAATTCTACTGCAAGCTCTGGCTGCCTCAGATAATGTTTAAATAGAGGTATTTTATTGAATTAAACATGAAGTCACTAATAGCACTTGAGCTGTCACTACAGTATCCCTTCTATTGACTTCTTAATGTCACGTTTATCCCATTTTCATGACACAATATTAACTTTTAATTGAAACTAAGCTTTCCCTCTGTCTTGTGACACAAGGGAAAAAGAAGGTTGATTCTAGCTATTAAAAATCACCATTCCTTCCTTAATCTGTGTCTTCTAAAATCCCTAGTGAGCATATTACTGCTCTGTGTACTATTATACTTATTGAGCCAAGGATTTTGCTTCACTGGGAAGCATATAATATAAAAATACACCTACAGGTGGACTTCAGTGGGTCTAGATGCATCCTCAGCATCTACCACATCACCTGGCAGGGGTCCCACAAGTCTCAGAGAACTCAATTTAACCCTGAGAGTCTTATAAACCCAGAACTGCAATTTAGGCAAGGAGAAAAAAAACAAAACAAAACAACCAATAAATGTAGAAACAAACAAACAAACAACCACCACCACCCAAACTTTAAAAACTTTCTCAAATAGGGAATGCTTCAACTGCACAGTAAAGGAGACTGGATTTGTAAATGAGTGGGTTGATGACAGAGGGATAATGGTGGAGGAGGAGACTCAAAAATGCATAAGGTGGCAAAATTCAAAGGATAAAGAGGAAAGTAGTGCATGGACAGTGGCAGACATCAAAAGCATTAGGAGGGAAGACTGAAAAGATGCAGCTCTTGTAAAGACTGTTGGGGGAAGTGTGGAGTTCTCTGCCACTGCACAGCAGAACCAAACATTCAAATTATGAAAGCTATTATTAAAAAAAAAAAAAAAAGGATGCTGGAATAATGATTCAAACTTGTGCCTTGTCCACAGAGTAGCTCCAGCACAGGTACCCCCTCTGTGTACCCATACTGTGAGAAAAGGCATTCCCAGGGAAAACAAAATCCATACTGGTGTGTTTGCATTGCTCCTGTGACCAAAACTTTATGCAGCAAATATTTCTCTGCTCACAGTGCAGACTAGAGGAGCAAGGAATAAAAGAGTCAGGAATGGGAATGGAGAAGTCTGAAATGAAAGCTCTGGTTCAGATGAGACTGCACATGATCTGCAGAGCGATGGAAACTGAGGGGGCAGCCAGGTCATGCCTTTCCCCTGCTGCATGAATCACCCTTTGAATGGAAATTTGAGTAGGAAGACATAAAGGCTTGGGAACAAAGGGAGCTGCTGGAATATCACAGGTGCAGCCCAACAGAGAAGGATGTTTTGGGACGTGCCAAGGAAAGCAAACACCGTGAATCTGGAGGAGTTGTCAGGACTTTGTGATTTCGGGAGCTCTCCAAATCAACAAGGGTGCTTCTCGTGGAGTCAAAGAGACAGGAGTGGAGCTGAGGTCCAGACTCAGTGCTCCAATTAATCAATTCCTTAATGCTAAAGCAGAATTCAGAATTCAGAAATGACAGGAGGTGCTGATGTCCTGCTAAAGTTTCCAGGAGTCAGACTTGCACTGCACTGAGGCACCTCCCTGCAGTGGTGGATGTGTAAGTACATACTTTGCTGAACTGGAACTAAAGTGAGGTGCAGGAATCCAGACCCTGACATATAAGACATATTCTGGGGGAGCCAAAACAGCCAAAGCCAGAAGAGAGGGCAAACTGTCAGAACTGGGAAAGGGAGAGAACATGGGAAAGAATCAACTCTATATGCTCCAGAAAACCTTCCAGTAATAGAAATACTGTGAAACTGAGCAACAGGTACTCACTAAAATACAGAATTACAGGCAAACTAAAACACTAATATGAAAGAAACAATTCCATACCCATGACTTTCTAGCACTGCTATAGCAGGAAAATCAAACCTCATTTTGATATACAACAAACACAGAGTGAATGTAACTGAAAATCCAAGACAATTATAACTAGTTGATCAGGTTGGAATACAACACATGTTAATAACCAGAATAAATAAATAAATAAATAAGTGCTTCCACATCTTTTTCCAGGAGAAGGAAGGAAAAATACCATGTGTTTTCTAAAATGTGGTCACAAGGAAGCCCCTTGAATAATTTGAATTGTCTAAAGACTGAGATAATGCTATAGATAGAAGAGTGAAGATACTGGTGACAGGTTTGTATAATCACTAAGAACCAAATTCTGCTTGTGTACTGCTGTAAATTCAGAATAGTAGTCCACAAAGCAAAGCAAATTTGGCCAAAAGGCTTCTGTGGGAGTGCAGTGGCACTGCCATCCCCAGCTCCTGGGGACAATGCTGCCAGTAAGGTGAGCCCCTGGGGTACAGGGGGTTTGAGGAGGATCCCGGTCTTCAGCAGCTACAGAACTTCCATAAAGTATTTTCCTCTGTAAGATTTCACTGCCAAAGTTTCTGTTCCTGACTCAAAACCACAAGGGCTTGTTTGGTTCAAAATAGCAAAAAAAAATCTGCCCATTTTGGAGAAAAACCCTGGCCCTCTCTCCATTTGGTTCTGTTGATCCTCAAAGCTGCCTCAGCATTTGGTAACTCAATACTTTTACATCATTTACATTTTATTCTAATGATAGGAGGGCTCCTGTTTTGCCATAACTGCTTTCTGTCAGCCTTGATCTGGAAGGACACATTTAAAGCTCTAAAATTATAAGATAAAAATCATGACACTGATACAACTTCGAGCCAGTTAACTGGAAAGTGGTAACTCATTAGTAAAATCAGTATTAATTTCCATGTTTAGTCAATAGATTGACAACCAAAATAGTTCTTAAATTTAAATTAAGCTTGTGACAGTACAGACTTCTGCAGAATAAATATGTATAGAAACAAATAACTAGTAATACTTATCACTTAGACACAAAAATTGTAATATTTCTTTTTTTAACTTTGTATTATGAAAATTGCTAAACAACTAAAGATGTATTTCATCACATCACAACTAACATTTTTTTTCTGCCTCTTTCAAACCAACTTTTATTTATTTATTATGTTCTGAAACAAAACCATTGCTTTTCTTTAGCTCTGTGAAGCTAAAATAGAAAGGTGGTTTTTTTTCTTCTGCCTCCACTATGTAACTTTTCGGAAAACTACTTGGCAAGTAATTCCATGAAGAACTTCGGAAAAATACTTAAATTTAATTATTCAAAAACTTGCATGGCAGAAAAAAAAGTTTCTAAGTAGTTTGGTCACTTCTTAAATTCACTGATATATTCATGGTTAACTGGAAAACAATCCCAATCCTCACTTTGGTGAGTTATGTTCTTTAAGCCTCATTCCTGCAGCCGGATCCAGCCCTCCTGCTCTGTGGGCATTTCCAGCCATCAGGGGCACTTTGCAGGTGTGTGTTATCCACTCACAGTCACCCCAGGTTGGCAACTTAATAAAAGTACATGTCAACCTTTGGAAAAAAGAACAGTTTGCAATGCAGGGGTGCAGGACAACGTGATCTTCTTTGGTTATGCCTGAGGAAACAGCACTACAGGGTTGGGATAAGGCTGTGACTTGCTTTGGAAATGGAATGAAATACCTGAGCTGTTACACCAGCTGTTGCATTGTCAGTACCTTGCCAGCATCCCTGAGCAATGGACACATCCAGGGAGTTGGGCCTTCTGTAGGTCACTGCTTCCAGCCCCGTGCCTGGCACAGGCCCTGCCAAGGAGCCGCAGGAGGAGCAGAGTCAGACACAGAACACCAGGCTGAGCAGCTCAGCTTTCCCCTCCTCAGCAGCCCCACTCAGGCCCCCTGATCCACATGTCCTGCATGTGCCAGTTCCACTCAGGGGATGGCACTTTCCTAGGGAACACCTCCCATCTAAATACCAGCCAGGGCAGAGGTTGCTCAGCCCCAGGAAGGCCCCAAGCCTGCTCTCCACACAAACACAAACTGATCGCTCAGCACCAAAGCTCCCCTTCTGACTCGCCTAATTTACTGCACTTCATCTTCAGGCAAAACTAAGCACCACATTTTGCCTCTTGCAGACATTCTGACTAGTCAGCTTCTCCTCCAGTGTTATAATAAGTCAAGCTCACTCTAATCATCACCATGAGCACTTGTAGCACTGCTGTTTCTCAACCCAGCTATACCTAAATATAGTTCGACCTCAACCAGCTCAGCCACACTCAGATTCCTGGTTATCCAAAACAAAGCTTTATTCGTGAGCCATGTTTATTAAGGAAAATGCCTTGATTACCCGGAGATATTTCTCCATCCCTCATCACGTCTGGATAATGCAGTTGGCTTTATTATCTCTTCCAGACTGGTTATTCCACAGCGAGATACGCTCCCAATAACCAGCTCGGCGAGAGCCTCGGTGGAGGAAGGGTGACCTCTGCAGGTGCCTCACGTCCCTTCTCAGTCCCTCTAACCACACTCGAGGTGTACTTTGGGTTGCTTTCATCTTGGAGAAATTAAAATAGAGAAAATTAAACGTATATTTGATGATGACATGGCAACATAAAATAAGGCAGAAAACACGGGCCCGCGTTAATTTAAGAAATAAATGTTCATCGCTGAGAAGTCAGAAAACAATACTTCAAAGGACAGAAACTTCAAAGCACTCCATAACTTCAAAGCACTGCTCCAACAGTAATAAACACTTAGGACATGTCTGTGAGGTAGAAAAAAATTTCCTTTTTTAATGCTTGTGTAAACAGGGCACAGGGATTAAGGGACTGGCCCAAGGACACAGGTTAGTGGCAAACCTGAGATTGCACATCAGAAATAACTGGCTCGAGTCTCCCAGGTGCAGCTGGATTGAGACAGTTCCCTGCATGGCCACTCATTCAGCAGAGGCAAAAACTGAGATCTTTCCTATCAGTAGCATCACCTCTCCTTCAAATCTGTAAATTTAGCAAAGCCAATCATTTGCTTTTTAAAATAACCTAATAAATAACCTTTTAGAATAACCTAACAACCCAGTCCTTGAATACACGAGGCTAAAAAAGGACAGCAAAATAAAAGAGGGATGTCATGTACTTAGCAAGAACAACACAATCACCTTGTTCCTCAGACAACAAATAAATAGAAAAAATAATAAAGAAGGCCAAGGATTGGCATCTTCCTCTCTCCAACTTACTTCTTTTCTTAGATCTTCTGTAATATTACATTTTGCCATTTTGATTTTTAATGAAGAGCTTCCTGCTGATCCCACACATTTGTGCCCTCATGCACTTAATTACAGGAGAAGAGGTGTGGAACCTTAATATTTTTCCCTTCTTTAAAACATTCACGTGTCAAATAAAGTGAGTTAGTAAGTTAAAAAGATACAAACAAAAAAGCATCCTTCAAATAGCCAATTCTGAACCTCTTTGTGAAGTCATTGTTGGAACAAAGGCTTAGTTCTATAAGTAGTTAGAATAGTAATTAAAAAATAAGGGTTTTTAAAACATAATTTCTAAAAATGAATTCATACAATAAGCTTCCAAAATTTTCTTGCCAACCGTGATTCCTGTTAAAGACAGAATTTTCTCCTGAGTCACATATTTATAATGAGGAACTTTTTTTAAAAAAAAAAATGCATAATTATATTTTGAAGACTGTGATTTGCATCTCATAACACGTCTTTTGCTGCTTATTACTTCCCCAAAATAAAGTCCCACAGTGGCTCTGAAAGAGATGGTGCCTGCAAATATTGTTCAGATGTTCCTCCTCAAGGCCAGGCAGGAGAACTGCACCCTTCCATCTGCACTAGAACCGCTTCCCAGGGAAAATTCTGCATTCAGAACCCCGGGAAATTACTGCCCTGCTAACAGACTCTTAAAGAATATCACCATTTCTTTTTGTAAATTTGTTCAGGAGTTCTAAAAATTCTTGTGCCACCTCTATTAACAGCACTGCTCAGCACTCAAGGTTTCCCAGTGCCACAACTCACAACTCTCCCGTGGAGGTGATAAGTATTGTTATCTCTGTTTGGCATGGGAAGAGTAACAATGACAACAAGCAGATCCCATTTCCCCAAATGTTCAGTAAAGACTAAGTTACTCAAGGCACAGACAGATCTTCTGCACTTTACTAAGTGAAATCTGAAGACCAAATAATTTTCAGATCCCAGACTGAGTCACCGACAGATTTGGGAACAAAATTCAGTCCTCCTGACTCCCTACAATAAACCATGTTTGCCACGTTATGAGTTAACAATCATTAACTGAATGACAAAGGTTTTGCTATTCTTGGTGTAGTGCCCTTCTTTGCATTTCAGAAGAATTACTGGGCTCTTAAATTGGCTGTCAAATTTGCTGACTTGATACCTGGCTGGTTTTCAAAATATATATTAAAAGTCTTGCCTTTCCTGGCTATTTCTTCAATAAAACTTTTTTTTTTTAAATAAATTTTGCGATCTCACTTATAAAATTAAAGTCAACAGAAAAAAATTACAAATCTTATCAGTCACACTGTACCCACTACTAAAGAAAATACACGCAAAGGCAGCAGGACCCAGCAGGAAGGGCACTGAACTAAGAAACTGATGCCAAAAATTCCCATTTCCTTAAAGAATGTTGTGCTTTCAGCTTCTGGGATCATTTTACTTCTAGGTCTTCCAGCACTCTGTAATCTCAGTTTCTCTCTCAATTGGTTTCAGAATGTGTACATAATTATTACTTTGTGTCCTTATCTCCATACGGATTTTTAATGGCAATAAATTAAATTAATTACAGCTAGATTCCAAGGTCCTATCCATATGGAAGACTCTACAAGTGCACAGATTCTAAGCTCTAATTATCCTTCAAGTATTGCACACTGAATCACATGCCTTGATCCACCTCATGTAACAGAATTAACTTCCAGACAGACTCTGGGTTAGAGCAGCAATGACAAGATAATTGGCCTTTCAGTTAAATACACCCCATAGACTGCAGCTGTAGCTCATACTAAAAAGGCTGGATCACTTCTTATAATCAGCTGCTTATACAGTTTACTTTTTTATCTTGGTCTTTATGCTTTTATTTCATTCCTTTATAGGGTTTTCACCTCCATAGCTGGCAGTGTGGACTCTCATGTCAGATCATACCAGAGGTGTGGCAACAGTAACTATGCCCTCAACTTTCTTTTGTCCTGTTTAATCAACTGGTCATTTAGGGACCTACAAAAACCAGCCTGGCCAGAGGAACAGAGAAACTCGACAAACAAATATCTTCTATTCAAATATCAGATTCACAAAAGCTTTTTTTTTTATTCCTAATTACGTGTAAAAAATCTGGAAGAAGATTCCAATTGGAATATCTTTACATATCACAGACTTCTGTTATTAAACTGCACTGTTGCTAAGGAAGAAGAGAGATCAAAGGACTTCTAACAACCAGAAACCCAAAGGTGAGGGAGTTTCGATTTCTTTCTCATTCTTTAAAGATTTATCTCTGAACTACAACAGTTGTTGTTCACAGTCCCGTGAAAAGAAAGAAACTATGTGAGCCTGCCTTGCCACTTCCTATTTACCTTCTCACAACACCTCAATTCACTCTTTGATTGCAGCATGATGGTGCAGTCAAGCACCCTGTTTTCAAACCCATATGCAATCCAAGTCCTGAGGACTAAAAAGGAAGAGCTGGTGGAAGGCATAAAGGACCCAGACCAGCTCCTGCACTGGCTCACAGACAGTGGGATTTTTACTCCAGAAAAAGAGATGGTCATGAGTTTCTACAGGACACGAACAGAAAAGAACTCTCGGATTTTAGGCATACTCATTTCTCAAGGTGAACGAGCCTGCAGGGTCTTTTTTACCCATGTTTAAAGCAAGTGGAGCCAAGATTTTACAGCAGGATAAGAAAATACGTTGGTGAAGTAAAGGAAAGTATTAGAGATGCCAGAAGACAATTGGTTGGGTATTTATTTGAAAAAGATAAGGTTTGGCTTGAAAATAGCAGTGAACAGCACCAGGGGAAAAAAGACAGTCCTGGAAGAATAAAGCATAAATGGGCTACTAAGAAAAAAGGAAAAGAAACTCAACTTCCAAGGACAGCAAAGCCTAGAAAAGATGGTGTTGCTGCTGACATCTTTGCTCCAGTTGCCAAAGGCTCTCTCTCCGAGTTAGAGAAAACACTCCAAGATAATGATAAAGCTGTGCTGAACTCCACCAGTGAAACACTTCTGCAGGCTGCAGCTGCTCATGGACAGCCACTGATTGTGGAATATTTGATCAGCAAAGGTGCAAAGGCAGGTGTGAAGGACAGAAAAGGGAGCACAGCCCTGCACAGGGCTGCTGAGAGAGGCCATGGTGATGCACTCAAAGTGCTTCTCCGGGGTGGTGCTTCTATGCACAGTTTGGACATGGAAGGCAAGACATCCCTTCGTTTGGGTGCAGAGAATAACCACAGTCACATACTGAAGATGCTCCTGAAAGAAGAGGCAAGAAGGTGCAGGAACCAGCACAGCTTTTTGCACGTGGCAGCTCTTAAAGATGAGAGCAGTCTGACCAAAATGCTTTTAGAGGCTGGTGCCCCCCACCCCCGAGGGAAGGATGAGAGAGGACAGACTGCTCTCAGTTATGCTGTTTCTCAGGGGTCTGAGCATACTTGGAACCCAAAAAAAACATACTGTAGATGACAGCCTCTAGTATAAATCAAGACTTATGAAAAAAGAAAAGATAGGAGATAACTTTTCATAGATTTGTGAATATCAGCCTGTTTGGACAGCTTAGTTAAGCATTGTTTAAGCAAGGTATTCCTAAGACTATAACAATTATTAACTATTTTTCTTTCTATCTTTCATGCTACCATTTGTCTAGATTTTGCTTTTTCAAGTAGAGATAACAAAAACCATCACATTTGCTCTTTATTAATTTCACTTACAAACTCACTCCAACACAAAGAGGAAAAGTTCAGAATAAAAAGGTTGCAACAGACTTAATTGATTCAAAATATTTGTATTGAGATGACAATAGAAATATAAACAGAAACACTTTTTTGAGTGGACAGTAATGATAACCAACTCTTCCCTTCGGTATATGATTTAAGGCCCAGCTACCACAAACACCAAAATATTTCTTGTGAAACAAAACACAGATTTAAGAATGCATGAGAACAAAACTGTGATTTTTTGGCATCCATAATACAACACTTTAACTTGACCCACACAACACCCTGTGCTGTCATCTCTAGATGAAGGAACAGACATGACCACATGCTTGAAGGACAAAGTGATGCATGGCCTGTGCAG